>NW_022196913.1:90444281-90447000 GCF_008632895.1 Mastomys coucha
AAAAAAGAAAAGAAAATCTCAACAGATAGAGATGCTTTCCATGAAAAGAACATTTGGTGCTTTCTGTTCTCCTAAATTTATTGCTCCCTAGGCACATTTCCCACTGCTTAGTTATGGGTACCCCCCCCCACACTGTGTGTGTGTAGGGGTATATGTATGCATTTGTGTGTGTTTTTGTCTATATGGGTGTGCATGTACGTAGATATCAGAGGTTAAGACTGGGCATACTCTTTGTTTTTTGAGATAGGGTCTTTTACTAAATCTGGAGCTCATAAATGTGTGCAACATAGTTGCCCAATGAACTCCAAGGATCCACTCCCAGTCCCTTGCTTTTCATTGGTGTCACAGGTGGGAGCCAACTTGCCAAGCATTGACGTGGTGCAGGGAATCTGACTGAGGGTCTCCTGATTACACAGCCAGCACCTTGCTCCTGTGTCCCAGGAAACATATTTTTAGCTGTAAAAGGATTCATGCTCATGCATAGATGAATCTCAGAAATGTCCCAAGGGAAGGATGTTAGACATGAGGGATCTCCTGCTGGGTGACTTCATTGATTCTCCAGAATGAGTAACACCAGGCAGACAGAAAGCAGAGTGTGGATGCCAGAAAGTAAGAGGTGTGGATAATGAGAGCTAGAACTCAGTCAGTGTGGGTTTGCCTTCAGGGGTGATGAAATGCTTTGGAATTAGACGGTAATGGTCTTGACTCATTTCTGGTAGTACCACCAGACTTATGGAGGGAGAAGAAGGGGGTGGGTTGTTCCCAATATTTAGTGCTCTGTGAATGAGTTAAAGCCTGCCATTTAGTTGTTTGCCTTAAAATGGTTAATTTTGTTATATAAATTTTGCCTAAATTAAAAGAAATAAGCTGGCCGGTCTGGATTAAAAAAGAAGTCAGAGTGATAAGTCGTGAACAGGACTCAGCTAGCTAGGGCTGGCCTTGAGGATGAAGGGAGGAGACAGGAAGGGAGAACAGTGCTGACAAAGACGAGAAAGCATTCGACCCCTGGAAGCGATAGATAGGAGCGCAGCCCTGCCATCACCTTGAGGTTTGCCTTATGAGAACCTGTGGGATTCTGCCTTGTAGAAGTACACGATAGAACATTTGTAACTTTCTAAGATACAGGCATCAAAACATCGCATATTGGTCCCATTGTTGAAAAGAACCTCGGAGTTCTTCTAGTGCTGCTGTGATTAAGACAGGGCCAAGGCCAATGATGCCACTGCCAGCCTTCACATGCTAATTGTCCCTCAAACTCTTGAGACAGTGTTTCTGTCTGGAAACAAAGGATGATTGACACAGATGTCCTTACTTTATGGAGAGGAAAAACAAATTCATGGGGATAAAGTAGGTCTACCAAAGTCTTTAGGGTTGTGAATTTTGTTTGTTAAGGTATGTAAAGGTATGAAAGTAATGCATGTACGTGAACGATAAGAAAAATATGCATCGTAGAGGGTAGGAGGCCTGAGGGGGAAGCACTAGTCACTGGCACGTTCTACATTTCTCTTTAACCTGTTTTGGGCATAACTTCAATTTTGCTAAATATTGCTCATGTGAATTGTGATTTTAAACAAGACATCTAAGACATTCTTCTACTAAGAAGGTACTTGCATTTTCTGTACCCACAACAGGAAACTCATCTTATACAACTAGAAGGTCCTGGAGCTGAACTCCTACCATCTAGTTGCAGAGCTCAGAGAAGAGCTGAAACCCAGGGCTGAGCATTCCAATCTCATCCATAACACTGTTGTCTCTGCAAATATTGACTTGAGCTGAAGATTCCCTTGCTATTAGCTTTCCTTGATCTATCCTAGGTATTTTCAGAGTAACTGCATTCTGTACTGAGACTAAAATAAGCTGGAAGGAGACTGCAGAGCAAGCGAGCAGTGGGAGGTAAGAATGAGCAGGTGAATAGGCTACTCTGTCCAACATCCATCCATCACTTCCAGAGCCAGTGAAGCCAGCCTGGACTCCTTACGGATTCCATGAACAATTTCTTGGATGGTAAGTGGTCTATGGAGAAAAAATTCCCACCATAATTTGGATAGGAAAGAATGTGGAATCAAGTTTAGGAATCCCAAGAAAGGAATGAGATGAGAACATCACTCAAAATAATGAGAAAATAAGACTCATGTATGAAGTCATCTAAATGTGATTGCTTCATTGTAGGGAGATTCGGGACACTGACCACCCACCAAGCTAGTGAGGGGAAACACCGCTTAGGTAACTTAGACAAAACTGCCTTGGAGAGAGTGTAAAAGAAAGAGAAATCCGGAAAAGATAAAGATCAAGTGTATTAAATAGAACAGACCCAACGTTCCTACGGAGGAACTTGTTCCTTAATAAGGGGAGTTCATTGCAGAGTGGGAGAGGTGAAGTTGGAGACCTCCGGAGGAAATCCCAGCTGAGCATTGGCTGGGGTGACACAGCGGAAGAGCTAGACTGCCACCCAGAGGCAGAGTCCTGGGAAGCAGAGGCAGGAGTGAGTGTTTCTGGAGCTTTTCAGCCCAATATGGCACATTTCAGCCACCCAAATACCCCAAAGTCTTTTCTTTAAAAGTTAATTTTATAAAGCTTTCCTTAAAATGTAACACGGATACATAGTAAAAAGAACGCAAATGATCCAGGAAAGTTGGAGAAGGCTTTATTTCAGCACCTAAATGTTCTTTCCCCAGAACCAATAGATTCAGGCACATTCTTTTACAATGTGTGTGTGTGT
>NW_022196913.1:90447010-90481767 GCF_008632895.1 Mastomys coucha
TTTATATTATTTATTTATGTATTCGTAGGGGCTGGAGGCTTGTGGGAAAGAGACCTTGTGCCATGAGAAAAGTTTGTGATCTGTGAGGGTCAGAGCACAGGTTTCAGGAGTTGGTTCTTTCCTTCCTCTGTGTGTGGCCTGGGGATGGGACTAAGGTCTTCAGGATTTGTGGCAAGTACCTTTACCCACTGAGACATCTTACCAGCCTGTCCTCCTCCTCCTCCTCCTCCTCCTCCTCCTCCTCCTCGTCTTCCTCTCCTCGTCTTCCTCCTCCTCCTCCTCCTCCTCCTCCTCGTCTTCCTCCTCCTCCTCTTCCTCCTTTTCTTCCTTCTTTTAAACAAATTGCATAATCTTATTGGTTGAAGCTTCTGGAACATATCATTCCTACCCCAAGGCACATTTGCTTTCAATATTTTACCACAAACAATACTGAAATGAACATCTTTGTCCATAGATCACTGTACACATGGGTGCTCAGAGCAAAAATATTTGAAATATTCATAGATGCATTAAAAGGGATAGGAGTTAAATATTCCAATAGATAGTAAAATTGTGCTAAGAAAGAGATGGAGTGGTATAACTCTCTCATCAGCCACCACTGGGATTACTCAGTATGCCACCCTTTTGGCAACTCTATTCAAACTGACCTTAGGGTTTTGTGGTCGTTTGTTTGTTTCTGTGTTTCCTGTGTTTTTCACTGCAATCACAAAGCCAGGAAGATGACCTTAAAAGATGACAGGCTGTAAAGAAGGTGCACACACTTCAGGAGTGTTTATCCAACCTTTTGTCCTGGTAGTTCCAAAGGATGGATCTCTGAGAAAACACCAGAAATCCTCTTTTTGTTTTGAGGACACTTCAGTGGATTGTTGATGGGGTGATATATCCGTTCAAAATATTGTCTACCTAAGAGGTCTCATGATGGGAACTCTTGGGCTCTGCTTAGCTGACCAATCTGTTGCCTTTGGCTTCTCTGTACTTCTTTTTATTTTTTGACTAGTATTCATGCAGTAGATGTTTAGTTAAGCAAGCCTTTTCAAATGCTATGTGAGTTATAGGGCAGACTCTGGGGCCATTTATAATGGATTTTGAAATTTTCTAACCTTTGCACTTTTGGATAAATTACATGGGTAATAGTGTTGACATGCGTACAGTAACATTTGAAATGAGGGTACACTGTATGTGGCCACCTCAGGTAGCTCATCCATATGCATGTGTTCCTAGATGTTATCAACACACACACACCAGAGTTCTTTACTGATCAAGGTAGCACGCTGAGCCTGTGTCTTCAGAGGTCACCTCCCTGAAAGGTTGAGACTAATTCAGCACACAGCCGATCTGGGCTATCGTCTCATATTAGAGAAGGAAGCTATTTGTGATCTAACAAGAGGGTTCACATCAACTGGTCACAGTTTAGTGAGTTTAATTACTGGAATTTCTATATGATGTCACCTAAATGACATCTGGGTTGGAACCAAACATGAGATTCCTTTTGGGTGAGCAGAGCGCAACAGGCTATGCCTAGCTCTGTTCTGTCTAATCCTTGTGCTGATGCACATGGTTGCAGTGACATTTCTGAGATGCATTTGTCCTTAGCTAAGATGAGCCTTTTAATGAAAGTGCAAGATAAAGCTGGCATAAGCCACTTTGAACACAAAAGTAAAATATTCACTTGGCAAAGAATGGAAAACATTTTAACCAGCAAAAGATCAAAGAATCCTTTGCTCTTTCCTAGGTTAACTTGTGTCCATTTTGCCTCTTGTGAAACACTGAGTTTGGAACGGAAAGGGAGAAGTTTATGGACATTAGGTTAATTTCAATAGAGTCAAGCGCAAGCAAGTGCACACTGGATCTCAGGAAATCCCGCAGAGTGCGAATAGGCAGCTAGCTCTTCGCATGTCTGAGTGTGTATGTGAACCACAGCTAGCACCATCACCCTCAGCACCATCTAAAGCAGTGATTCTCAACCTTCCTAAGATTGTGATGCTGTAATACAGTTCCTTGTGTTGTGGTGACCTCCAACCATAAAATTATTCTGTTACTACTTCCTAACTGTAATTTTGCTACTCTTTTGAATCAGAATGTTAATATCTGATGTGTAGGATATTTGATAATGTGACTCACGTGATTGGGTCACTTGACCCCCAAAGGGGTGATGATTCACAGTTTGAGAAATGCCGATCTAGAAGCCTGTCAGAAATGCAGACTGTTAGGTTGTATACACAGATATGCCTATCAGAATCTGCATTTAGAAAGACCCACTCCTGCCTCAAAGAGACTTATGTGCACATGGAAGAAGACGGGACTCACTGGCCCATGATGCTAAACTTCTGCTTCAAGGCTTTGTCTCATGTTGTCACCAAAGGACCCTGGTGACATAGGCTGAGGGCCAGGCTTGAGTATTTTCCAGCCACAGAGACAGGAAGGTGAAGATGCATGCCAGATTCCATGGTGCCAGACTGAACAGTGTGCCATTTGCTCTGACCGTTTTATTGCCCTGAAACTATGCACTTGGCTTCTTGTGAGCCTTCTAAAACACAATGGATCTGTGGAAAAATAAATAATGTAAAGGGTTCTCAAGCTCTTGGCGGCAGAAGGGAGTACTAGAGGGAGTGGGGGGGCCCAGTAGAATTGGGGTGAAGGAGGAAGGAATCGAGAGGTGGAGTAGAGAGTATTTCCTCACCTCTTGTCCAGAATCCTCCACCCAGGCTGGCTGCAGGAGAAATTTGAATGTAACAGATTCTAGAATCTCTCTTTAAGAAGCTCTGGCTGCCGAATGGCTGAGAGCTTAAGTATTTTAAGCCAAAGCACGTTACGTGGTGGTTTCTTTATGTTTTAAGTCTCCTGTGTTTTAGTGAGAAGTGAGTTGCTTTTGCCATCTATAATAAGATCTATTTCAGTTAGTGTCTTCACCAACCCCTCCCCCTTTGTATTTTCATTTCAACCACAGACAGCTAAAATATTGGCCAGTGAAGGAAAACAGATTTCCCAATGAATAGCTCTACACTATGAGAAAATGAGATTAGAGAGATGCCTAAACTAATTTCAGGTTATTACAGTCTTCATCTCTAGTCTAATTCTCTGTACTTTCACTCCTGGTTTATGGACAGAAATTTAAAGCCAGTACATTTTATCATCTGTATCCTTTAGTTCCTTTTTGAGTAAAGCATTGCAATGTCCTCTTTAATTTCCATGAGAGTGAATTTCACCTTTATTACATTCAAAGGCAATTATGGTGTCTTCATGAAAAATGATGTCATCCGTATACCAGCAATAAAACAGCAATGTCCTAATGCCAATAATGTATGAGCCATATCAGTCAGCTTTCAGCTTTGCTGGCTTTGTTTTGAAAAGCACAGAAAGCTTCAGAGTTTTAATTTGTGAGCTATGCAGAAGTGCTTTATATCTTCCACTGGGTGGATGGTCACGAAATGGAGCATAATCCAGCGACTGTCCTGCTACCAGGCAGAATTACTTGGTCAAGGCCTAAATCAGACAGGATGGCGCACCCTCCCATCTTTTCCTATCTCTGTATCTTATTCTGTGTGTGCACAGGAGTGTGTGTGTGTGTGTGTGCGTGTGAGTGAGTGAGAGAGAGAGAGAAAGAGAGAGAGAGAGAGAGAGAGAGAGAGAGAGAGAGAGAGAGAGAGAGAGAGAGTCAGACATACTTCTGCCTATAAGTTGTACAGGGATAAAGATAGAACAGACAGAGGGAATGGCCAATCAATGACTGTCCCAAATTGGGACTCATCCCATGGGCAAGAAACAATCCCTGACACTATTAATGATACTCTGTTATGCTTGCAAATAAGAGTCTAGCATAACTGTCCTCTGAGAGGCTCTACCCAACAGCCAATGGAAACAGATACAGAGACCCACAGTCAAACACTAGATAGAGCTCAGGAAGTCTTGTGGAAGAGTTGGGGGAAGGATTAAGGGACTAGAAGAGGACAGGGATTCCATAGGAAAACCAACAAAGTCATCTAGTCTGGACTGTTGGGGGCTCCCAGATACTGAACCACCAACCAAAGTGAGAACAGGGGCTGGACATAGGCCCTCCGCACATTTGTAGCAGATGTACAGCTTGGTCTTCATGTGTATCTCCAACAATGGAGTGAATGTGTGGGCTATCCCTAAGTCTGTTGCTTATATGTGACCCCCTACCTGGTCAGCCTAGTCTGGCCTCAGTGGGAGAGGAAGTGCCTAGTCCTGTAGTGACTTGATGTGTCTAGGTTGGTGGGGGGTAATACAATGGGGGTCTCCTTCTTTTAGGAGAAGAGGAGGAACTTTGTGAAGGGTACTAGGGGGTAACATTGGGTTGTACAGTGAATAAATAAATAAATAAATTAAAAACAAGTCAGGGGGCTGGAGAGATGACTCGGTGGTTGAGAGCACTCACTGCTCTTTCAGAGGTTCTGAGTTCAATTCCCAGCAACTACATGGCAGCTCCTAACCATCTGTAATGGGATCTGATGTCCTCTTCTGGTGTGTTTGAGGTCAGCTACAGTGTACTCAAATACATAAAATAAATAAATAAATCTTTAAAAAAAATGAGTCAGACACAGACTCCCCCTGCAGACAAGCATGCATATGTGAGTGTATATGCCACGCCCACTCAACTACTTCAGTTGTGTCTGCACGACAGGTCTAAAAAACCTAATCATAGACCTGAGACGTATGCTTCATGGAGAGCCAGTCTCCTGGGTATTCAGTCAGTCGTGGCATCCCCTAACTCAGAGGTAACCCAGATATGTCCTTGCGAATTTGCATGCTAGGTGCCCACCAAGATATGATTTACTAAATAGCTAGACAAAATTGGACATTGCTCTCTGACCTTTACCAATGTTCCAACATCTTAGCCAAATCCTGGCTTGGGATTTCGTAAAGAATGCTACCCATCCAAACTAATTGCCTTTGGCATTGTGGGTAGGACATTGAAGCTTACAGAATGGGAGACTGATCCCAGGGCAAGGTCAAGTAGAATCCTCATTCTCAGTCAAGTACTGCAGCTGAAACACTCCTAGGAGTTTGTAAGAAAGAGACAAGTCTCTACTAGTCCAGAAGATTAGCATAGTGGGCGTTTTACTAAGGATGGGCGGGACCTTGAGCAGAGTGTGTGTGTGTGTGTTTGAGAGACAGTGTGCAGCAGTCAGCACTGAGAATTCTAGATTCGAGATTCGTGAGCTTCGAGCCTCTACCTTTCTTGCTGGCACACCCGCAGCCCCCCCCCCCCCCCCCCCCCCCCCCCCCCCCCCGGGACTCCAGCCAGGCTGCATGGGCCTGAGTGTGCTCGGAGCCAGGGGTGCTGCACCAGTCCAGAGGAGATGGCTGCTGTTTTAGACCCAGTGTGTTTTAGATGGCCTCAGATGTACCTTGACTACTGAGCTGCCAGATTTTTCATTTCTCTTTTACAATGACTGCAAAAGCCTCATGCCATTTTTGGGAAATACATTCAGATACCACACTTCCTTGTGTTGTGTCTATCTGTTATGTGTTGAATCTCTTGCCCACCTGGCCAGAACTTTCATCACCCCGCGGAACAAGGACTCCCTGAAGAAACCCAGGTCCATGGCACATACATACACACACACACACACACACACACACACACACACACACACACATACACACACACACACATGTGCAAGCTGATGATGGGTAACTGTGGTCTCAGAGGCTGTTCTGGCTGGAGCTGGCCACTGTCCTGCTTTGTCATGACTTCCTTTTGTACTCCTACTTTGGGCTGCAGTCTCTGGGGAAGCACTGAGTGTCCATTGAAATGTCATCCACAATCCTCCTGGCACCAGACACGGGATCTCTTAGAGTCTTTGTTCTCCCTCTGTTCTGCTGCTGGTTCTTCTAAGACTTGGAATAGGATAATAATAGATTATTTGGGTAATAATTTTGGGTCCAGATGAGTCATTTCATAGGATAACCTATTTTATATGAACCAGTTTGGAGAGTGTTTTTGAATGTCTAGGATCACATTAGAAACTTTGTAAAATATAAAAGATAGATAGCATAAAGCATTCCTTAGGAGGCTAGCTTTTGACTGGGGAAGATAGATTTGTATAGGCAGAAACCAATTATAAGGAACGCATGCCTACTGTATTTCCAGTTAGTATAGAATGTGCACTCTAGGTCTTCGCAAAGCCATCTTGCAAAGTTTGGATCTTGATTTTAGCAGTCACACATAGGGAGAGTTCAGGGCTACCAGAATTCAGAAGTGGGCATCGGTGGGTTCTTCAGTGCTTAAGGGAGGTTTCTCAATAAAGACTTAGGTGGATTTATGAGGCCCAGTGGCCACTGAATGAACAGAGAAAACTCAAGGAGGACAACCTAAGCCAGACAATCACAGAGTCACAAAACTGAAGGGAGAGTGACAAACATCAGACTAGAAGGCACTCTTGGCTGTGGAAGAACTCTAATTGGTCGATAAAGATGATATATTAAACAATGGCTAGTATTTAGAATACCTTCACTGCTTAGCAGGGGGTACTTGAACAGGATTGTGTAATATATGATTTCCATTTTCCCTTATAGAAAACTGTACCAATGATGAGCCTGTGTGACAGATTCCCATAAGTCCCTCAGAGGTTTTCAACGACTCTCTACTTTTTCAACTGTATTTTGATACATAGTAGACAGAATTCATGGTTGTAAGGCAAGTTTACAAATTTTTCGTTCTCTATGTATTTAACTTAATAAATATAGATCAGTCAGCTTTATACTCCTAGGCAGTAGAGTAATCTGTGATGGGGACATGGCCCTCAGGGAGCTTCTATTCTTTGGAAGCTATAGACTCATAAACGGACAGTTTTAATGTTAGAAGCTCTGACACAGGAAAATCCTGGATGGAAGACGTCAGCTCACTGGACTTAGCCTTGACCGTTAGCAAAGAAGTGACTCAAATTGGAAACTGAGGCAGTGGTGCCGTCATCACCCTGAAGAGATGCAGGCTAGTGCTTGAGACAGAAGGTAAGAATAGCTCACACTCAAAGCATTGGGTGCTGCAGCCATGGCCAAGGGCTCATGCCTGCTTTCTGGACTCTTGCCATAAACAATAGGGGCTCAATGGGGAAGGAAGGTCAGGACTACACTGGGCTGTGAAGCTACACACTGAAGTTCTGTTTGCTTAGTAGGGATGCTATTATCTGACAAGGAGTTTGGGAGAATCCATCCAGTAAAGGGACCTGGGAACCAAAAGGCAAACTTAGGACCTTTTTCCATAAACCAACCAGCCTGAGAGGACATTTAGAGCAGATGATTCGTTCAATAAACCAGCAATTTGGTTTGAAAGAGAAGACCCAAACCTCCTCAGGGACGTGGCTCCCCTGCAGTGTGCCCGCAGCAAAGAGTAGAGTAAACATTGCTCTGGGAGCAAATTCGGAGTGCTTTTTTGGAGAACAGGTTTCTCTTTGGGGTATAATTATTTGGCCCACTTAATAGAAGTCGCAAGCAAGCCGGCCCTTGAAAAATAGGGCTCGTTCCTCGTTTTAGCAGAGCTTGAACAAAGGGAAACTTAAAATCAATTAGAGGGAAAGAGGAAGCCTATTTCTGTCCTTCTGGAGACAAAAGATGAAGCACAATTGGTTAAAATTCAGAGGACTAAAAATCTCTTGAGGGGTTGGGGGAAGTACTGGAGAGCTGCAGTAGAGACACAGATCCAAATGCAGGCTGGAGCTGCCATCTAGTGGTAGCAAGGCTGCTGGCATGCCAGGCCCCAGCTGCTGTTTCTGCCCTCTAGCTCAAGGCTCTTGGGTTTCAGAAAGATGCGTTAAATTACTATTTACTATTATTATTATTAATTATTATTATTGTTGTTATTATTGTTATGCTTATTATTATTATTAAATAATTACTAAGTTAAACAGGGAATTTAACACTTTGTGTCTCCCAGGAATTAGTTTTCCTCCCGACAGCATCCAGTCCTTAGTATTCAGTTGTCTCTTTGAAGGAGCAAGGTTTAATCCTTTGGCAATCTAACTAGGAGCCAGCTCAGCTCCAACTGAACCACAGTTTGACCTTTGCAACCGTGTTGGAAGGTGGCATTCTGGATCATTAACCTTGTGGGAGGTCCTTGGGTATCTATATATAGGTGAAAGCCTCTTCCTGCAGGGAAATTTCACGGTGAAATGCTGTATAAAATGCTTTTAAAAGTAGTTTTGTCTTCTCACCAGGCTCTTGTTTTATTGAATTGAGGTCTCTCATATTGGGAGGATAATTGGCAATTCAACAAATTACCTTTATTTAATTAAACAACTAATTTACTGCCAATCTGATATTGATTAGAGGCCCTGGCTGTCAATTACTTTTCCCACCCCTGTCCTGTTACTGGAAATTACAAACCTTAACTAGGCTTGGCTAATATTGTTTGTAGCCTAAAGATGGGAGCTTTGATGTGCCACAGCTGCCGGCTGGGTCTCTATCTCACTGTGGAGAAGCAGGCAGTGCCTGTGGGGCTTTGGAGATGCTTCACGCGGACCGCCAACTCCCACGCCCACTCTGAAGCGTGCCTCTGGAGCCCCTGACCTAGATGGCTGACTCCGAGTGACTGCAGTGTCCTCCTGTGCCACAGTCTCTGCTCTCAGCAGCAGGTCTTTTCAAACAGAGCTGTAGCATGCGAGTAAACAACCCTGAGAGGAGCCATCTGCTTGTTTCCCATTTGGACATGAAAGGGAACCTGATCTTGCAGACCTTTCCAGACACCTGGTGGCCCCCCCATCGCCCCCATCTAGTTACTAGAATACTTTACTCTTTTGTAAGGAGAGACTAAGGCATGCTTTCCCTCTACCTTTTGAAAGCTGACAGAGGAAAATAATCCTTAGAGTTAAAGCTGTCCTTTGCTGTGCTGAGACATCCTTGTGACAGGTGGTGGCATATGAAAAGCTGAGGGACAGAACAGGGGACGGAGTGAAACACATCCCTGCAACCACAGGGCCGGATCAGGGGACATTGCTGTGAAAGCCCTGCTCTGAATCTTCTCTTAGGCGGGGTAGATCAACAGGGGAATAAACAAAGAAAAATTTCAGACGCTACTTGGTGTTTCTACTGTGGATGCTGGAGTTGGCTGGTGTTACAGAGAATTAAGGGATGGGGAGACCCCTCTTAGCCGTTTGATGAGCATTCCTCTGTTTTCCTAAACATCCCTGTTACCTTTAGGCCACTCCTAAGTCCTTCTCATCTCCCTGTCCACTGCCCAGAAAAAACGCAAACACAATTTAGGGAGATTCCAGTTCAGTGCTCAATACAAGGCAAGCAGCAAAGGCTTAGCAAACGGTAGGTGGGCAAGAATTCTTTAACTGAATCAGTGCATTAAAGTATGCATGTCAGAATGTTAGATGAGATGAATAGTTGACTGTGTCAATAAATCAGGAAAGTAACATGTATCTAAGTGCTTAATCAGACCCCTTTGTTCTAGCCAAGTCATCTCCTTGGAAAAGACTATTGTAAAGATCTCCTGACAGAAGTGGAATCAGTCCAGAAGGCTTTGGAACCGGCAGGAAGCTGTGTCCTCTCCTCAAGGTCTTTCTCTTTCCTGCTTGTCTGCTTTGCTCTCCTGTTTTCTGCACTGGTTTTTCTTAATCTCCACTCCCTGTACTTTCTGTCTGCTCATAAATTATGCCTGGCCGTGACTTTGCTGCTTGCCACAGCAATAAAATGGACATGAGCTTCGTCTGACTTTCTTGGTCATTGTTAAATATCTCAACGTCCCCTTTTCTAAATATATATTCCAGAAAGAAGAACTCGATGGGCCCAGCTTGTCAATGTATTTACTTTTGAGCCAGGCCGTTTGGTCTTGGCTGCCAGCTGGAGCACTTGCTTGTGTTGGGCTCATTATTATGGATAGGTTAAGTAGAAAGTAGGAACACAGGTCACTGACATGACACTCAGGCATCAAGAACTGTGAGAGGACAGGCTCTATTTGGAGAGGATGTGCCAACTGTAAACTTATCTAGAAACCCAGGGAATGGTAGTTAGTCACGGACGAGGGGCCGTGTGCTCTGGGCAGGAACTGCTTGGTGGAGGTGACTGGACACCAGGCATCTCGGATCTGTCTGATGTGGTGCATCGTTATGCTGGCTGCAAAGCTTATGCTTCTCCAAGCTCTACTCTTTCCCATTTAGTTCTCACTATTGCGAAGACATTTCATCAAGAAGAATCAGTGGCTCTTAGCTCTAGCAGGAAATGGATCACCAAGGTAGGAACTGAGAACCACTGTGAGAAAGCTAGCCATGAACCAAAGGTGCGCAATGGAACTGGTAATGGGAAAGGCCTTTAAAATTGCTCAGGTGCAAGGTGGCTTTGGCTGGAGGGGCTGCTGTATGTAGGTCATGGAGCGCAGTGTGGTGCTATGGCTTGAGAATGTCCTATGAGATCAGCATGACTGAAAAAAAAATAGGGTTTTAGCCTCAGTATGCGAAGAATAAAATTTATTTCACACATACACACACACACACACACTCCCACACACATGCAACTTCTGGCCTCCCTGTTGCATTACATGTCTGGATGCCTTTCTTTTTTAACAGGGATGGATCTACTTGGACCTATTCTTAAGAGAAGATATTTCACAGTATGGAAAAAAAATGACCAAAAAAACAAAGACCCCAAACTTTGGACACCATTAGGATGCTAGATTCAGGTAAAAGGACACATGTGCTTGCCCACAGTTTTGCATTATTTTGTCCTGATGATGATCTGAAGGGAGTGGCAAAGTACCATTTTAGGCTTTTAATTTTTGTTTTGCTTGTTTGTTCTGGTAGATTAGGAAGCCAAGGCTCAAGAAGAGCAAAGATACATGCTGGAGTGGCAGGTCCTGGTTTAAAAACTCAAAATTTATTCCCAATTCCTCTGAAGAGGGGAAAAGATGTAAATAATATTTGTAAAAATACTTTATTTTTTAGGTCCAATTTGGTTCAGGAGTTCAGGAACTGAAAACATTTCTAAAGACTATTATTATTTGGTGCAGTTTCAGGTTTAGTGATAAAGACCTCCAAGTCCATCATGCTGGCTAACCTAGGGAGTTCTAACATTGTAACAACTGAGATGTAAGGGGCCAGGATCTGAGGGTGGTTATGCAGGCTGCAGAGCTTTTTGGACCTTGGATCAGTTTGTTCCAAGAATGGTCACTGTCTTAGTTAGGGTTTTACTACTGTGAGCAGACACCATGACCAAGGCAAGTCTTATAAAGAACACCATTTAATTGGAGCTGGCTTACAGGTTCAGAGGTTCAGTCCATTATCATCAGGGTAGGAGCATGGCACCATCCAGGTAGGCATGGTGCAGAAAGAGCTGAGAGTTCTATATCTTCATCTGAAGGCTGATAGCAAAATATTGGCTTCTAGGCAGCTAGAATGAGGGTTTTAAAGCTCATACTCAGTGACATACCAACTTCAACGGGGCTACACCTTCTAATAGTGCCACTCCTTGGGCCCAGCATATAAAACTATTACAGTCACATTGCATGTGTTCAGTGTGATTAGTTAGCCTGGGAAAGATTGACTACATTTATCAGATTCAAGGTCAGGAGGCCAGAAGCTGGCTGATTATTGGAATAAAAGTCGCAGAAAAGGTGGTAGAGATGGGCAGTGGGGGAGGAGGGGTACTAAAATGGTATCAAGTTATTCTATTTTCTCATGCTCTCCTTTCTCCCAAACACTTCATTGGCCATTCATACATCTTTATGCTGTGTAGCTGTGAGCAATCTATGTTTCTAATCCTTCTGTCTTGATCCCTTGTTTATCATCGACTAATACTGATGCACATCATCTCTGGCATCTTCAGGGCAGCCTGATCCTATTTTCCTCATTTTCTTTATCAGTCATATTTAGTAGGGTGTCTTGTTGAAATATATTTGAACATAAATATTGATTATTATAGCCCCATAGCCTTGCAAACTTGTGGCTAGAATGCTTAGCAAGTATTTGTTTAATAAAATAAATATTTTGCTAAAGTAACATCTTAAAAAAAAACTCAGTGAGACCGCTTACTTGTGTATAATTATAGGACAATCTGCTGGAGTGTGGGCACCTCTCAGGGGCCACATCCCTGAAAAAACTTTGAAGTTATGAGGGAAGAGTCATAGAGGCATAGGAGAGGAGGCAGAGGGCAAGGAATAGGGGAGTGGATTTGATGAAAACACATTATACATATGCACTAAATTTCCTAAGGAGAATAAATTTAAAAAATGGAGATACATTTTAAATAAATTAAAAGTGAGGATTTTTTTTTAAACTAAAAAATTACAATCAGTATTCGGCCTTACCTATGAGTTCAGTTACCTATAGTCAACCAAAGCTAGAAAATTTTTCATAGAATATTATATAAAATGAGTTCACAGTTTCAAACAATGCATAGCATTTGTGCTAAAAATAACACAATAAATGTATCTAATATTATTTCTGGTAACATTTCTTACCGGATCTACAACAATCAATTCCAGTTCCTTTTCATGCTGCCTTCCCATGGATAGGCAAAAGGGAGTGATATCTTGATAACAGTGAATTTCCTTTATCGGGAATAGTGAAATTTCAAAAACAAACAAACAAAAACAAACGAATAAAAAAATTTAAGAAGTAACTTGTAGAAATGTAGGTGTCCATTGAAAACAACAGAATTTCAGAGTCACACCACGTGACTTCATGGCATTTTGGAATGTGTTACACAAGGTGAAACCGGGGGCTTAGTGAAGAGAAATCTTTATCCAATTGCATGGTAGTCACCATATCAGTGATTAGGAAAACCTCGGCCAGGAAGATTTTAAAGCACATGAGAGTTTTCTGCATCCCTGAGATTAAAACACATAGAGTCATACTTCCAGTTTATCCATCCCGTACCAACTTCTATGGATTTCCTACTTTTCGTGGCAGTTATCACCTAGTTTTATCCAAATGCCAGCCTATTGTAACCTACAAAATTCTCTCAATAATCCTATAGGGTAGGTGTACTTGTCGTCATAGAAACAAATGAAGAGATTACTTGGCTTTCCCAAGGTGACAAGCAGCATGCTCTGCTGCCTGTCAGATGCCAGGCTACCCTCTCGGTCTTGATGACATCTGAATACACCTGCAGTCATGTCTTTCAAAGTCTCCTTTCTATCCCAGGTGGTGCAGCTATATCACTGTAATTTGGATGTTAGAGACATTTAGCACTTGAGAACTCTCAGAAACACATCAGTCCTTTGGAAGCTCTGAAAATATTTTTACAAACCGACATAATCTTTATCTACTGCCTGATGTGCATTCCCAAGTGAACACCATGCCCTTCTCCTGAGAACACCAGATAAATCCTCAGCATCACTTCCAGTGAAATGATAGGTCTCTTTATCAGAACAAGCAAGAACTCAGCGGCCCCATTAGAAAACGGCTTTTCTAGAAGTGAGAGTGATGTACAGCTGCTCATGAGATTGGCCAACCATGATTAAGAACAAGTCCATTCTCCCTCACGTAGGTGGCACTGTGTGTCAGTCCCCACAGTTTGTCTCTCTCGTTCTATGAACCAATCTTTGTGATATATTGGGCTGTCTAGTATGGACTCTATTTTACAGTGTTTGAAGTGTCCCCAGTACAAGTGCTCTCTTTGGCTCTGTGTTTCTTTTGTCCCGTGTTTCACTAAAGGAGAGGGAAACTGTCAGGATCCAGCAAAAATTGCACTGACATGACCCTTGGAAGGCAACAGCATGCTCTCTTCCACATCATTACTTTTTATTATCCCTCTGCCAAGGAGAGAGACAGGAACCGCAGTGTACGACTTGTCCCCTGGCTGAATGACTGACCCTGCTTTGTCATGTCTGAGTGTGTTCACGATCTGCTCAGATATCTGAGCAGGTGCAAAGATCAGCTCTCAATGGCACAGCCAGCTTGGTGGTGGCTAAAGTTTCTTTAAGGGCTAAATTGCAGAGAATTATGCAACTTAGAGGGTGGGAAAGAGCATGAATGAATGGAAACCCCCTTCAGAATTCTCCCCCTTGACCCCTGACTTCCTCCTAAAGGAAGAGCTAGGTGCAAAACAGGGGTTTGAGTTTTTACTCATCCTTTCATCCGTTTTCTTCTAAGGAAGCTAATATATAGGGAAATAGGTGGAATAGAGGGGTGGAGGAGTGAAGGTTTTGGTGGATGGAGCTTGGATGAGTCTCCAGCACCCATCAGACACACTTCTCTCTCTCTCTCTCTTTTTTTTTCCTCTGTGAAATTGAGTTCAAGTTCAAGTTATTGGCGACCAGGGTTCTAATATAGACTGATGGTGGCCTGTGGAGGGTTCTGAGAAGAATCTCAGCTCCTCCCCCACCCCAGCAGAATTGCTAAGGTGGTCAGAATTTAAGCCAAAAATATGATTTAAGACAGATACAAAATTTTGCCTAGCAATTTTTAGAATGAAATAGGGATCAAGAGAAAAGAGGAAAATAGCAAGTTACCTGATGGATGTATTTTCAGATTGTGTTAAGGTTCTGCTGCCTTATGGAGAAATTGGCTCTCCGGGGTGTGGTTTTGGAATTTGTAAGACTGTTTTGGTAATCATGACCAGGAATAAGGTGGGCATGCTAGGAATCCTTATATGTTGGTGGTTTTGCCAAAAACAATTTTCTATCTGCCTAGTTTTAGATCTCCAGAAAGGAATTTATTAGATGAAAAAAGTGTTTTTTTTTATGTAAGCCTAAGATACTATTATCGAAGCATAAGAACTCTGCCTGCATAATAACTTTGGCATGGTTTCAATGCACTTTGAATTTCCACGAATGCAGTCATGGAATGAATTGATATGAAGTCACACTCTTGCCTTATTCATGATATCATTATAATTTATTCATTATGGAAAAGCCCATCCTAGTAGCGACACCCCTTCCGGTGTTGGTGGTGTTGATATTACAGACTTGTGAGTGATCCGTGCTGTGCAGGACTCCGTGTACAGGTGCATTTTTTGGCTGACCTCACTGGTCTCTTGAGGTTGTCACCTCCAATGCCTTACTTCCTGAAGTACAAACGATTTTGTTTCAGATGATTTCCCCCTTTATGTCTCCTTTATAACACAGCTAAACTATTTTATTGATTTCAAGAAACCTCATGGAGGAGATAGCTTCTAATCTCCGAGTTTCATTTCAGGACAATAAAAGGTATAGGAAGCCTCACTTTCATTATGGACAGTGTGCTTAGCAATGGTCCTCCATTTATTAAGACTTTTATTTTGTTTTAAAATTACTTGCTTTATTTTTGTAATCATAATTACATAATTTCCCTTTTTTCTTTTTTCCTTCTAAACCCTCTCATGTACCCCTCCTTGCTCTCTTTAAATTCATGCTCCTGTTTTTTATTAATTTTTGCAACATGTATATATGTATATAATTGTATATTCCTAAATAAAATCTGCTAACTCTGTATGATGTTACTTGTACATATGTTTTTAGGTTGACCATTTTGAATAATTAATTGGTGTGCCTTTCCTCGAGGCTTCAGCCCTACACAAAGAACTATAGGCAATAAAAAATGCTGAGAGTGAGAGATTAGCAAGATTTAATTCACTAAGGATCTCCTACTTTTCTCTTGTAATCTGGCTTCCGCCAATACTGAGGCATTCAGTGAGTTGTGTGTCCCTTCTGTGAATACTGACCCGTTCAGAGAGCTATGTCTGTTTAATGCAGTCCTTCTCTTTATTTGTAGCTTCATTTTCTGGGGTGTCAACTACATGTAGACAATCAGCCCAAATATAAAAATGGGATATTCTAGAAATAAATAATTCATGCATTAAAATTACCATTATAAGTGGTTTGATGAAATATTGTGCTGTCATGTGCTGTCCTACTTGGGATATGGAGCCTCCATTTTGTCTAGTTAGAATCACACCTTATATACTACCAACTTCATGGTAGTTGAGAGAGGATAGATGGATAGATAGACAGGTAGATGATAGATAATGGGTAGTCGTCAAATTTGCATAACTTCTATTGTAGTGTATTGTTTAATTGTTCTATTATCACTTTAAACATCTTTACTGTACCCAGTTTAAGTTAAACTTTATCATAGGTATGTGCATTCAAAAAGATATTACTTAAAATCCAGTGTTCAAAGATAGGATCTAAGGGTTGTATGTGCCTGCTTAGCTCTTAGCAATACTTCCTCAGATGATATATATTTGAACTATGCCCATAGATTTAGATAAGTTTTCCCTGTGTGATATGAAAATATGTATTAAATGGTTGCTTTATTGCCTTGATCCACATTCTGGGAGGTCAGGGGCTTAGCCTCTATTATAAGGAGCCTCTATCATAAGGGGCTTTATTAACCATATTGAACCAATGGAGGCAATGAGGCTCCATGAGGCAAAACTATGGTAGGCTTGGAATCGAACCCTATTGTACTTTAGATTCACTCTCTTTAACATGAAGGTAAGGAAAGCTGTGACATAATGATGAAACAACTGAAAAAAAAAAGTGGCAGACGATGGTCTTGTGGGACATCAATGGGGACAGGCCCTTGGTCCAGTGAAGGCTCAATGACCCAGTGTAGGGGAATGCCAAGGAGGGGAGGCAGAAGTGGGTGGGGGAGCACCCTCATAGAAGCAGGCAGAGAGAGGATGGGGTAGAGGGTTTCTGGGGGAGAAAATGGGAAAGAAGATAACATTTGAAATGTAAGTAAATAAAATATCCATTTTTAAAAAAGTAACTCCCACTCACACACATGGTTGTTTCAAACAGACCTATAAAACACCAATCCATCTGATACTTCTTGAAACCTTGAGAAGGCTTGACAAATATCAGAGGGGAAACATTATAGAAAAGACTGTTGGATCCAAGCTGGAAACTATGTATCTGCATTAGCCCTGACCTTAAGCTCTTTCTATTCTGATGCACTGGAGATCTGAGGTGGTCCGGTATAGAGAGCATACAATGGGAAGATAAAATCAGCTAAGCCAGAGCTTGTGGCACACACCTGCAGTCCCAGTATTAGGAAAGAAGAGGCCACCCTGGGCCACCTAGCAAGGTTCTTTGTATAAAACAACATGCAAACAAGCAAGCAAAACAAAAAGAAATGGATAGCACGTGAGTAGAATGGTAGCTAACACTTGGCTAGCTCTCACCACACACAGCACACCACTAAACCCTTTTCATAGATAATCTCGTTGAACTCTGTGGGTTGAGAGCCTCATTTTGCAGTTGGGGGCAGCTGATAAAATGAAGCTCTCTGCCATTCTAGTAGAACTCAGTCTGTCATTGTCAGTGTGAACACAGGCAGCACACTCAAATCCTCAGCCGGTGGAATGAATAGCACTTGACAAATTTCTAGCTGCGATGGATAATAATCCCTCTGACTTTCATCGTGGCAAGACTGCAATTGTGGGGGAAGGGTTAACCTTGATGGAGGCATAGGAAATAGGATTGGATGTAAGGTATTCCAGGAAAGTGGTAAAGGTTTGCAGATGATAAGAAATGGTTTTATCCTACTTGGAGGAGGCTATTTTCAATAGCTGGACAAAAAGCTTTAGATAACAAAATCTCATGTCGCTTCTGTGGAGCATTTTATTCAGAGCCCTAACGTGCACACTATATTTTTCACTTAACTGTGATTCTGTCAGAATATTTTGAGGTGTGTGTGTGTGTGTGTGAGAGAGAGAGAGAGGGGGGGGGGAAGAGAGAGAGATCTTGGTATTTAAAGGGCAAACCTTGATCCTAAGCTCTGAAGCCTTTGGTTCAGTAGCTGTGAGACTTTGCCAGCTAGCGAACCTCACTGGACCTTAATTTGGCCATCTGTGAAATGGGGTGGATAAAATTGAACTACAGAATCACTTTGGCAATAATGAGCTTCAATCAGTACTTGGAACTGCCCAGTCCCTCTCCAGGGTGCAGAGCTCAGAATCTAACAGAGGCTCAGAGCTGGTAATTTTCAGATATGGCTGGTGGGTGATCATTTCTTTCTACTTGATGTACTCTCTAATTGCAAAAAGATGACAGGGAGCAGAGAAACTGTGGCATATACCCAAGGCTTCTGCCACAGGGACAGAAATCTCCTTGCTGATATGATTGTGGCGTGCTCTGTTTCAACTCCCAGTGCCCTTATTCTTAAATTACAGCTACTGAAGCAAATCTCCAATTGAGTCCCCTAAAGACAGCAGCAGTTGTCAAGCTGCATAGCACAGTTTCTAATGTCAGCACTAGAAATCACAGGACCAGCAGGGTCCCTCCTCCAGCTCCCCTTAAGATGTCATTTTGATTTAGAGTCTAAAAGTCACTTAAAGATTTGCATTCCTTGACTGCTCTTTCTTCAGTCAATAATTATTTACTTACTTCCCACACTCCTGGCATTCTTACCTTAATATGGTTGATTCTAGCCAACAGAACTTGTCTTAATGCTATCCTTCATGAAGTGATGAGACCGTATGAAGAACGGCCATCAGCATAAGGAATGAGTATGCAGAGACTGCACATGTTCATCCCTTCGTAAGGACAAGCTGCAGGATGTAGGGTACTGTAGCCCTAAAGATGAAAACAGAGGGATTCTACATATATGAGTTGGTTATTGCACAGTAGATCAGCCGGTATATGAAACCCTCATGGACAGATTCTAATATTCTCTGATGCTGACTTTGCAGCAATCTCTTAAAATTCTCTTAGGATAAGTACTGATCTCAGATTTTTCCCTTTACCCACAGACATCACCAAGAACTTATCAAACAGACAGGAGCACATGAAGGAAATACAGCTGAAAGCTTATCTCTGTTTTTATTTATTGAATGTTTACTGATGTCTACCTGGAAAGGCTGATGACTGCCCTTAGGGCTAAACACAATTTAGGTTGGGGGATGGTAAAGAAATTCCAATGTAAGCTACCAACAAGGAGAAAACAGTTAAATCTTAGGGAAAATGGGAATAAAGAACATCAGCGCCAAGAACTGAAATCTGGGCTGACTTTTTGTCAGCTGAGGGTAGGATGTGGAGCTGTGGATCCAACTTAGAATCCAGGTCTGACTGGAGGCAAATAAGGTTTCAGTATGCAACTCTTGAAACAGAACATATGAACAATTAAAATGGGGACACTTGGAAACTTATCTGTCACAAAGTCTCAGCCCCAAATAGAAGGTTAGGAACTGTTAGTAACTATCTCAGTTTTTTTTTTTTCTTTTTAAACGTGTTGATAGTAGTCAGGTTTGAGGGGCAGGCACAAACTAAAGTAAGCACAGTGTCAATTAAAGAATTCTTCAGGTATGATAAAAGGACCACACTCTTCTGTTCTCCCCATTCCTGGATGCAAGAGTATACACAAAGCCTTGATGCACAAAGCCACTTACTGAGTCTCAAAACATATTGGATTATTTCCCCATGAAAATACTATCAATTTCTACAGAATACCAATGCATTGTTGTTAGTAGGCCATTGGATGCCACAAAGGTTTTGGTTGGTTAGATATCCTTATCTGACCTTTATTTTTATTTATTTATATTTTCTTTGCAAGGTTTTACTTTGTTTGACAGCAGTTATGGGTTGGGGGGGCACACAGGCCTGACCCCCTGTGTTCCTTTTGACCATGTGAGGAGACCCATGGCAGTGCTGGTGGTCCTGGGGGACCAGTCAGAAGAGTTCAGTCAGAACCACTAGTTTCGAGGCTTTGTGTTCATTGTCTTCGGCTCCTTCTCGATCGATAGGTTTTCCGATGTTCTTCCCCCGGAGCTTGAGGCCGATGGTGCTCTCAATTTTGCCCCAAACCTGGTTATTCTCAATGGCCAGTCCACTTTCATAGTATGTGATGACTTGCGGCTTCTCATTGATTTTGGTGGCCAGGTCCTTCTGTGTCAGGCTTTTGCTCTGCTAGCCCCGCTGGATCACTTTGCCCACCTCCAGGGTCACCCTGTCGTGAAGCAGCTCATCCTCTGTCTCCTGGTCTAGCTTGGCTGTGTTTTCAGTGATGGAATGCTGCTTGTTCTGGCAAACAGACCATTTCTTGGTTGTCTCCGCATCTCCTCGTCGCTGAGCTGCTAAGATGGCCTGCTTAGACTTGGCCTGTGTGGCCGTGGGGCCCTTCTTGTGCAGCATTATCATGGGGGGCGGTGATCCGTCTGGTGGCTCTGGCAGTTGCTCGAGACCAGGAGCAGTGACAGGATGTCCTTTCGTCTTATCTGACTTTTAAAACTTTATATCCATAAGACTTGATCTGGCCTTACCACTGATATGCGGGTAAATCCTTATACTCACACAAAAGGTGACAGCATGGTCTGTTTTTGTAAAACTATTTTCCAACTGTTTCTTGGAGGATGAACTCTCTCCTAGCCCTAGAAATGTCAGAAAGGAACAATTAAATTCTAAGAAGGAAAATAATGTATTTCTTAGACAATTGCTGGTCAGCCACAATTCTAGGGACACATTCTTTAAAGAGCTACAGCCCCAAGGGCAAGCAGTATGGAGCCATCCTTTGTAGCTTGTGTTAGGGAGAGGTATCAAGAAAGAAATAGAGCAAGAAGAATCTGGAGACCTGGGTAACCTTCACGTTCTTGAAGGTCTGACTGTTTTTGATTTTTATAATATGACCAAACCCAGGAGGAATCAGGGTCCTGAACATTGAGGTGTCGAGCGGGAAGACTGGAGATAAGAAATAAAGAAGAGAAAAGCAATAGTCAGGACAAGGAGGTCTTTCGTAAGCTGATGACTTGCAGCAGTGTGGTTAGAAGTGCAACATCATATATACTACTTGCAAGGGGAAAGTGGCGAAGGTAAGCAGAAAACTAAGTCAGAAAATGTTGGCAAAGACAAGCCAGGATCCCTCAGATGCAGCTGCTTTACGATTGATCACCACAGCTTAGGGGGACGAGTCAGGTTCTCAGAAGCCACAATCTTGACTCATGAGGCTCTGACTCCTGCACTGGATAGACCCTGCCAAATCCATTCCTGGACAAGGACACAGAACTAAATTTCCCATTGTCTTTTCATCAGGACCTCTGAGAAAGTCCTGGGGCAGTATGGCTCCCCACAAGAATAATTTCATATCCGTACAGGGTATTTACCTAAGCAGAAAACAGTATGTGTTTGAAGTAGTGGATTCTGTCTGTGACGTCCATACCTTCTATGTAGAGTCAGTGTCCTTTCTTAGCTCCATCTCTCGTGGCTTTTCAGTCTTTCTCGGCAAGGATCAGTGTCTTTCCCAAGTGAATGAGGCATCTTTACAGATATTCTATAGCATCTCATCGAGGGCAATACAATCAGTACCATTTGAAGGAACCCTCCAGGTTCAGAGGGTTTCTGGAGTTAGACCCTCCTTCTTCCTCTTTGGATACCGTCATTGCTTTCGAATATGATGGTGAGCAGAAGACACTCTCACTTCTCTTCCCATCAGAGCTCACTTTACATTTCCACAGAGGTTGTTGTGAGGATGAATGAACTAGGCACCATCAAAGTTCCATGTCTGTCTTTTCAGGAGCTTGTGACATGGATCGGTTGCATACTTTCCCTAAGGACATCATCCTGATCCCAAGCTACTGGGGACATTTTACAAACAACAGAAACTCAATCTGCTTTTGTCACTTCCCATGTATTCCTTGCCCACTCCATTTTCCTTTTCTAAATTTCTCCTGTCTTTCTACTTTCTTTTCTTCTCCTACCTTCCTTCTTTCCTTCTTTTCTTTCTTCTTTCCTTCCTTCCTTAGAAAAGATTTATTTATTTATTTTATGTATGTGAGCACACTGAAGCTGTCTTCAGGCACACCAGAAGAGGGCATCAGATCCCATTACAGATGGTTTTGAGTCACAATGTAGTTGCTGTAAATTGAACGTAGGACCTCTGGAAGTCTCTTAACCACTAAGCCACCTCTCTAGGACCTGAAAGATTAGTGAACTATGCCTGGGTAGAGTAAAGCCAGAGGAAACTCTGGTGGAGGTCCATAGTTGTCTCAATGTGCAAATTGGTCTTCTGACCTGCATATTGGGGTGAAAGACTAATGGAACCATCTAGTAGCTGGTTTCCTCTGAAGTTTCCCTTAGAATAACTGGTGCTCTTGCAGGGATGAATCAAAGATCACAGTTTTATCTGGTAAAGTGAATGATTAGAGGTCTTGGGGCCAAAGCTACAGTCAATAAGGAGATTGTAAGAAAGGGAGTAAACATAGTAAAGTTTAATTAAAGTCTAGTTGGTTTCACCATGATAACCTTGTATGATTTCAGAAACAAGTCATATCTACTTTTGAGACACAGAAATATCACCTGTAGAGTAAGGAGAACACTTGTCTTGGTCCATTTACATGAAGATAACACAATGCCATAAGTTTGTTGAGGTTTAAATAACAGAAATTTATTTCTGATGGGATTAGAGGAAAGGAAGTCCAAGATCAAAGGAGTAACAGATTTGGTGTCTGGACATTTTCTAGTTCACAGATGGTGAATTCTCACTGCATCCTCTTAGCGTAGGCTGTGCTTTTGAAAGTTTTCTTTCTAAAAAATTGAATTGATAAGGATTGTATAATTTGAAGGTATTCATAATGGCTAAGACTGCAGGTGTGGATACTATAGTAATAGTTATGGGAGTAAAGATAGTAGTTTACATTCTAATTTAAACCCCTTGGGATGTATACTCACAAGTGTGCTTGCATGATGACTTAATATCATTGCACGTTGCATAATGATTATCATAAGTTAATTAACATGTCTACTAAAGATCTGTTTATAATGGATGCCTACAACTTGCACCTCTTTTTTCAAAAAGTTTTATTATCTTTAATAATGTGTATGAGTAGCTATCTTTGTGTGGGTAACTGAAAGTATGTCCAGAATAGCATGTCAGATCCTTTGGAACTGAAATTGGAAGCAACTGTGAGGCATCTGATATGAGTGCTGGAAACTTAACTTGGTTCCTCTGCAAGAACAGCTTGCTTTTTAACCACTGAGAAATCTTCCCGGCCTGGAACTTGTTTTATAGCTGGAATGTGTAACCCTGACCCACATACTCTAATTTTTTCCTACTCCTCTGATCCTGCAAACACAAATACTTTAATATGTGTTTGATTTCTTTGGACAGCATGTATGAGCAATGTCATACATGATTTGTGGTAGAAAACCAGAGTGGAATTGAATGGTTAAAGCAAAGGGTACATGGCATGGATGGGGGGGGGTTGGATCAGAAGTTAAGAGCACTGGCTGCTTTTCTAGAGACCCAAGTTTTATTCAAAGCACAATATGGCAGCTTACAATTCCACTTCTAGGGTATCCAACTTCAATCATCTTCTGGCTTCCCAGAGTACTGCATTCACAGGACACACAGACATAAATGCAGTCAAAGCAACCATACACATATAATAAAAATAATGTTTAAAATGTGTACCTGGCATGCAAAGCCCCAAACAATAGTTATTTAGCCTTCATAGGGAGAGTTTGCTAACTTCTTCACTAAAACCTCTGCTTAACTTCAAAATAGTCATTTAAAGATTTAAGCCTCAAAGACTGTGATGAAAATTTGCATAACTACAGAATTCTACAACCATGGAAAATGATTATTATAACTATTACTTTTATATTATCATCACATTTATTGATGTGTGGATAGCTAAAGCATGACTAAGCAGTTTGAATCTCTAGACATTTCATTGACAGAAAGGAAGCATTGTTAGCAGAAAGATGAAAGGAAAAGACTTGCTATTATTCATAGAGCTTTGGTGAAAGCTGATTTTTTTCCCCTATCAAAAATATAGATGTGTCTTAGTTTGAGAAATGTATTTGCAACACTGCATATTAACAGAGAATAGAGAATAATAAGCCACATTGATTTAAAAAGGCAAAAGGGAACATCTGCTCTTTGGCTGTGATTTGTCCAAATGTGAAATCCTGGCTTAAAATGCAGAAAAGTCAAGCTGCCTAGCAAGAATGCATGGAGCATCTACTATTTATAGAGTAATGAGCTGTGAAAAGACAGATGCGATTGGCAGGGGCTGTCTTGAAAAGTCTTTTTTTGCTGTTGGGCCACTTCTTGATTTTATTATTCTTTCTCCAGTTCTGGAACTCTCTTGATTTCTTTGCTTTCATGTTGGTTTAGTTGGATAATATATGGTGGGGAAATGTGAATAGATGTGCTGCAGTTCATTTGGAAAGTTACTTGAATGGCAAGATGAAGGATTTGTGCTTAATTTCAAAGATGGTGAGGCACTTTCAAGCTTTATGACTGGGGGTGGACAAGGAGATTGGAGCTGCTCTTCGGGATGATTAATCTGTAGCTTTGGGTAGGACGGATAGGCTGAGTGAAGGCAGAGAGATCAATGAAGTAGTTTTCCCTTTAGGCAAGGCAAAGCATAATGAGGTTCGAGCTGGAACTGGAGCAGAAGAATGAAGAAAGAGACACAAGGGTTGGCAGATGCAGGTGATAAAAATGTGGGATTTGACTGAGAGGTTTGAACTTCAGATGCAATTAATGGGAGCAGGGGAAACTCAGAGGCCAAGCTGGCTTAGAAGAGGGGTCATGGATTGGTAGACAGATTGAGTTCTGTTGTCAGCTGAATATGAAGGTGGGGTAGTCAAAATCCTGGATGAAAATACTTTACCAGAGTGCTGAGCATCATAGGACAATATTGTGAAGCATCTACAGATTTACTGGGACAGAGAAGATGGTTCTGTCCCCAAATCAGATGCCAACATCTTAAGAGGAAGAGTTAGGGTTAGGGTAAGTCAGAAAGCTAGCACAGATTCCAAAGTTCATTTGAAGATGCTTGGTGAATAAGAGTGAGGCAGCCCCTTAGGACGAACAACAACATGAACTAACTAGTACCCTCGGAGCTCCCAGGGCCTCAACCACCAACCAAGGACTGCACATAGAGGGGTCTGATTGTTCAAGCAGCATGTGTATGGTAGAGGATTGCAAAATCGATCATCAATAGGAGGAGAGGACCTTGGCCCTGTGAAGGTTCTATGCCCCAGTGTAGGGGAATGCCAGGGCCAGAAAGTGGGAGAGGGCGGGGTGGCAGGCATGGGGAGGGGGGAGGCAACAGGGGTTTGTTTTTGTTTGTTTTTTTGTTCTTTGGAGGGGAAACTGGGAAAGGAGAAATTCACATGTAAATAAAGAAAATATCTAAAAAAAAAAAAGAGTGAGGCAAGGGAGTGGGTTCAAAGAAGTATTAGTCTAGAGGAGGACAAAGACCTAGGGGGATGTAAGACAGTAAGCTAAACAACATGCCATAGCAAAAAGGCATAGTACAGCTAAAGTATAAGTTGATGCAGGGAACAAACAAAGCCAATTTGTAGTAAATATTGCAATAAAAATTTCATTACCTGCTTGCTACCAGTGTTCCAGAGAGAAGTAAATAATGTTCTCCAGATATATACTCTGTAAAACTGAATTTTCCCATTTTCCCATTCCAGAGATATCATTTGCTCTTCCTAAATCTGATTAGACTTGAATTCCTTGTCGACTTGGTTATGTCTTTGTTTTATCACATATGTCTTTCAACCTCCAAAAAATTGGGGAAAGAAATGTTCTCAAAAAAATTATTCCCTTTCCTGTATTAAACCACCAGATAGCTTGTTGCCTTTTGGGTTTCCCAGGTCTCTGCCCCTCCTCATCTTATTTGTTCTTTTCATTCAAAAAAATATATTTAGGGAACAAATATTTCAGTGAACTCTATGTGCACATTTCTTCAGCTTTGATTCCTTCTGTTTTCTTTTCCTTCCTTCTAATGTTTCTTAATGGCAGAGTTTCATATAGTTGAGTCTGGCTTCAAATTTGCATTGCAGTGGAGGTTCATCTTGAATTCTTGATCTACCTGCCTGCCATTCCCCAAGTGCTGAAATTATGGGTATGCATCACTGCGCCTGACATTCCCCCGTATTTTTAAATGATAGCCAGGAGTTCTTTCTTTGGGTTGCTTCTTATCGTGGCTCCACTCAGGAAGCCTTCTTGTAGGTAAAGTCAGGAAATTAGTGTTTGCTATCAATAGCCTGAACAGAAACTTGATGAACCACCTGGTTGATTGAATCAGATATTGTTTTCTGTAATAAAGCTCATTTTTCAATGGTTGTTACTTCAATGGTGACTCCACTTTGGCTTTTCAGTGACAAAGGTCAACCAGCAAAACTTGAAAACTTGAAGCTCTCTAATGCCTATGATCTATTCACTGTAGATATTCAAAGGCATAGGATGTATACAAATCATACTTATGAACATAACCATGAACATGCCACTTCGAGGAGTGTTCAAACCAGTTTGATCTTTATTTTTTTTTATTTTTTAATAAGTGGTGCACTGATGAAAAGTCAAGTCCGGATTTTTGCTTCTTCATTTTTATCTTGGAAATAAACACCATCATTGGACCTTGAGTACCATAAAGATAATTTTAGAAGTAGAAACAGACTAGTTCATAAAATAAATTTAAGGTCCTTTAAGAATATAAACATTAATATCCAAAGTGGCCGTAGGGAGAAGGAACTGACAGGTTGCAGTGAACACCTGGGGGGGTGTCGGGGTGGAGCCAGCATGCATTAAATCGCCCCAACTCTTAAAAAAGAAGAATATAAACATTATATTTCCCATTGTTTAATAACATGAAATTATTTTAAAAACATCTTGGAAAATTACTTCTGCCAGACTATAATGATGAGCACATTATTTTCTAACTTATAAGCCAGATCTGTCTGGGCTGCCCAAGCTGTAGGCTGCACTGGGGCATGAAAAGGCTTGGCAAAGACAAGGGAGTATGTTCAGCTTTGCCTTGGATCTGGAAGGTAGCATCAGCATATGCCATTTTCCACTGTTCATTCTTTGACAGTGTTTTAACATGGCTGAGCTTAGAAGCCTTTGAAGTAGGCAAGATGAAGGTAGAGCAGAAAAACCCCCAGCTGAGTATCACAGAGAGAAAGAATGATTAGGCATCAGGCTGTGATCTGGGCTATTCAGAATGGCTTGCTACTCTCTCAACCAATTTTATTAGCACCACCATGAAGATGGGAGACCCTATGCTACCACAGACTCAAAGGCTGTGTTCTTCATGAATTGTGATGAAGCAGAATAGAATAAGATACAAGATTTGTTTATATCAGAGTCACACTTACAGGAATCTGAAGATCCAACAACATGAGTATCACTCTCCCAAACCATTTGAATGTATACAAATTGCATTGTGTATTCAATGGTTTCCTTTTCACTTGGAGTGAATGGTGCAGGATATTTAGGAAGCACAGAATGCTGGGACATCCATCAGTGATATCAAGATAAGTTGGTTACTAAGGCAAAGCACATTATATTTCAGGCCAAACTTCTTCCGTGGCTCGTCTCTGATCTGTTTTCACATGTTTTGCCTACTGCCTCAGGCTGCTAACACAGAAAAAGATCAGTTATTTGGGATTAGCCCTAGGTAGAGCTGGCATCTTCCACAAAACTATTGTCGATGTAAGAAACATAACATTCTCCTAAAAAAGAACAAGAGATAGTTTATCACAGAGCCAAATGTCAGTGACTATGGTCTGGAAACGTAGACCCAAGTTACTCCAATACTATGTTCCAGAATACTAAGTTTTATGAAGTGTTATAATAGTAGCCCAAAGATTTCATTATCAAGGCACGTTTAATATACACCGGTCGAATCATCAAGCAGATGACCCACAGTAAAGTTGGCAAATCTCTGTTTTAGAGATCAGGGATATCTGATGATATTCTTATCCCTTGGGTAGGTGGAAGCCAGGGGTCTCATTTGTACATTTCAGAAGGATTTACCTATCAGTTACAAAGATGCTAAGTCACACACAGTTAGGCAACAGCTAGGTATTTATGAGGCTAAACTAACTCAAGATAATTTGACTGTGAAGTGAAAAATTTCTAGATCTCTTCATTGACGTAAGTTCTGGTCAGTCACTCAGCCTTGTGGAAAGTTTAACAGAGATGTGACTTTTTGTGGGGAGGGGAGAAACTTCAGTTCACAAGCAGGACCAGGTAGGGAGATTTTGAGAATCATCTATGGGTCTGGATTAGCAATCTTGGGCATAGGCAGAGTCTTGCTACATAGAAAGTCATGGCGCTAGCACAGTGGTGGTGGGATTGGTGTGGCCAGCACCCGTGTCCAGGATGGCTCACACGTGTGGCTATGAGGCTGAGATCGGATCTAGGAAACTGCAGGAGTGAGGAGCATGCACATGAGCTTCAGAGCCTGCTGAGACCCAGAGGTTGCTAGGTAATAATATTCTGTTTTCTGACCCCGGAGCTGAGTCTCTTTGATGGCTGTGATCTCATTTTGGATGTAACCTATTGATTTTGTCTGCAGCAGTGATGTTAGGCAGAGTTTAAAGACCTTTGGCAGAAATATTTGTTTCCCCTGATTGAAACTCTCACTTAATATGAATTTCCTCTATCTGCACAGTGTGAGACCTTTTCTACAGAACACCATGAGAGGTCTTCAGGCAACAGCTGCTCTGGGCATAATGCTTAATGACTTCTTACCCAGCAATGTGAATTCATGGGAAGGATTTGGAGACCACACAGGCCAGAGTGTACTCAGGAACTAGAGTTTCCCATCAATAGACAAATCCATAAATACTTGTTCTTTGTAGAGATGCTTCATATGTCTGCTTACCTTCTTTCCAAAAATGCTCCCTCCCGCAGCTCATTTAATTGCATTAGGGTGAAAATATTATTTGTTTTTCTTCAGTGGCTTTAAAAATCTCTCTCTTATCAGGGAACCTATCATTCAGGTAGAGCTGGGCTAGGGTGGGTCAGCCAAGGACTTCCTTTTGATGTCCATTTTTAAAGGGAAAAGTAAATACAATGGGAGAAGGGAAAAATCATTCTACATGCATGATTCTTTTATACAAGTTTCCACATATGAGTTGTAATGTAAATGAGGAAACAACTTCAAATAAAGAGTTAAAGGCACCATCAATAACACTGGTAAGTCCTTGAAGTAAACACCAGATACAAATGGGAACACATTGATGAGCATGTTTAACTGGCTTCAGTTTCCCATCCTTCTATGTCTTATTCCTTGGCAGCTATCTGATCCTCTACCACAGAACAAAAAGTATATAATATAAAGAAAGTCCTGGCTTGAAAGTGATCTGGAACTCTTAACTCTTGTCTCCTAACTGGTTGTCTGCCGCAAGCCAGCCAGTCTGGGCTTCCCTCAACCCGAGGGAGAACAGGGTCCTGGTACAGGTCAACAAGGTGTTGGCAAAGAAATAATGGCAGACACAACACAAGGAAGTGCAGGATCTGAATGTATTTCTCAAAAATGGCATCAGCCTTTTACAGTCATTACAAAAGAGAAAAGAAAAAATCTAGCAGCTCAGCATCTGTGGCCATCTAAAACACACTGGGTCTGAAGCAGCAGCCATCTTCTCTGGACCTGTACAGCCCCTTCTCTCTGCCCCCCTGTTCCCCACCTCCCCTACCCCTGCGCTCTGAGGATGCTCGGACCTGCTCTGGCCCGGCCAGAGTCTGAGGGCTGCAGGTGAGCCAGCCAGGAGGGTAGAGACTCGGATCTCAAATCTCCAATATTGAATGCTCTGCTGCTGACTGCTGCACTCTGTCTCTCATACACACACACACACACACACACACACACACACACACACACACACACACACACACACACTCAGCTCAAGGTCCTACCCATCCTTAGTAAAACACCCACTATGCTAATCTTTTGGGCTAGTAGAAACACGTCCCATTCTTGCTAATTCCTAGGAATGGTTCAGAAGCCATAGGTGACTGAGAATGAGGATTCTACTTGACCTTGGCCTGGGATAAGTCTCCCATTCTGTAAGCTTCAATGCCCTACCCACAATGCCAAAGGCAATTAGTCTAGATGGGTAACATTCTTTATGAAATTCCAAGCCAGGGTTTGGCTAAGATGTTGGAACATTGGTAAAGGTCAGAGAGCAATGTCCAATTTTGTTTAGCGATAGTAAATCATATCTTGGTGGGCACCTAGCTAGCATGTGAGTTCACAAGGACATATCTGGGCTACCTCTGAATTAGGCGATGTCATGAATGAACTCCAAGAGACTGGCTTCCTTTGAAGCTTTTGCCTCTGGTCTGTGGTCAAGCTTTTGGGCTCGTCACAAGACTTCATTGGAGTGGGTGTGGCAGTTGTCAAAAGGAGTAGAGAAGTTAAGCGAAACAAGAGCAGGTGGGCAAATGTGCACCTAGCTTTCCTTTCTGGATTAAAATCTAAACCTTAAAGTTGTTCTGAGTAGATTGACAGAGATCCAAAAAAAAAAAAATGAGGTTTCCATTTCTACTTTAGAGGACATTGGGTGGCTTCTTATGTACCACTCTGCAATGACTCCCTCAAATCTCCCCATTGATGTCATGTGTTAATGCTGGTGGGGTTCCATTCCTGCAAGGTGGGAGGTAGGCACACAATGTTACTTGTCCTGTGGTGGAGAGCTGCGAATGGGCTTTGGTGAATGTATGAAGAACAATGTGTCTAGGGTAAGAAGTTGCCCTAGAGCTGATGAATATTTGGCAAATTCTTCTGCCCGAGCCTTACCAGGAAATTATGATGGGGTCTTGGAATTTCGACAGCACTGGTGATGGCCAAAGAGGTAACCCATGCCTGATCCTTTTGTTACCAGGAACAGCTTGCTTATCTCCTCTTTGCCTCATAACTGTCTTCCAAATAGGAAAAGAAAGGTTATTTATATAAGACAGGGTCACCAAGTGAGACTGTTTCATTCTTGCAGCCAGACAAAGGTTAGTGGATAGAATTAGTTTCAAGCTTTCTATCTAATACTCAGTAGAGCAAAGGACTTGAAAGATCAAATTTAAAATCTGAGAAACCATGAAACTAGTACTGTTTACATCTAAGTGTGTTTGGTTTTGACCTTCCTGTGTAAGCTTATACATGGTATATTTATATTCTATTACTTACATTCTAAGGACTTTTAGTCTACCACTTAAAAACATACCTGGGTCATAAAAGTTACAACAGAAAAAGTGAGAAAGATGGCCGAGGTGTTAAAGCTAGCTTAAAACTACACTTCTAGGCAAGTGCATATAAATTTCCTCTGTGGATGTTGAGAATGTATGGAGGGTATTTGTGAGTTTTTATTGGTAGAAAACTTGTGAAATATCTTCAAGAATTATTTGGTAAATTACTTGCTTTTAATATAGAGAAGAAATGATATTCTCATATTATTAAGAAAGTGTTCTTTTCTGGTTAAAGAAATGAAATTGTAGCCTGCTAGTACCAAGATTGACATAGCCCAAGCTTGAGATTCAGTTTGCCCCAGGAAACGGCAGTAGGGGTTTCTTGTTCTGTCTTGGCCACCTGGTGAATCAGTTGTTCAACATCTCATTGATTTAGGAAGTCTCTTCCCTGTGTCCACTGTCACCATGGAAACTGTCATTTTCTTTCCTTTGTCACAACCAGAAAGAAAAGACTGACCTCAGTCTTGCTGTGTGCTTTGCCAACACCATAGGAGCAAGGTAGTAGATGACGTCACTTTACATAGGATCATTCATAGAAGCCACTATAGATGTGGAAGGCAGTGTCTACAACTAAGGCTGGGAAAGCTTGGCTGGCCCTGAGTAACACAGAACACTAGGAACTTTGTCATGGATGGATCCTATCATCCTACTTGTCATCAGCCTTCTTTCTGTACACCACTGGGCCTCCCTTGTAGGAGTAGAACATAGAAAGTAGAACACAGGAAGGTTTTTACCTGCAGGGTAGGGGGATCATCCTCTTTCCAACTCCTCCAGACATGAGGCATGTAAAAATGTCTTGGGATTCTGATTAAAGAAATGGACCCTGAGGCTTCTCCAAGAAAACAGCTTTTAATTATGTCAGTAGCCTCAGCAAAACTTCGGTTGGAAAGAACAATGAGCAGGGCTTCTTGTATGATTGGTGTTTCTCTGTCCCCTGGGGAAGGAAGACATATAACTTGATTGGTTATTTTGTAACTATAGGGTGGAGTATTAACTTGAGAGGAGAAAGAATAAACAGACTGCAGGAGAGATGTTACATTTACTTAAAGACACAGGTTAGCCTGTGAAGTCGTTTTTCTCTTTGATTCTTGGGGAGCCCTACTACAATACAGCCTTGGATTAAGGGAAGAATTGTGTGTTGTGTGATGAATGAGACTTGAAGGAAACCAGTCTCGTTCAGTGGTGCTGGTCTAATGAGGTGTTTTATAGTAGACTCCTCAGAACCAAACATTCCCTCCAGGAGAGAGGAGAGATCTCACCATACTGGGGGGGGGGTGTGGATAAACAAAGGTCGCATGTCTATACATGTAGACCAGTCTCTAAACTTGCAAGGTTTTTGAAGTCTTCTCTCTAGTTTTATAGAAGCCATAAACTGCATAGGAATGTGACTTTGACCAGCCCAGGTACAGAGAAGAGATTTTTTTTGGATCCGCCAAGCTGTCTTCACAGTGTGTAGAAAACTCCAGGGTTGAAGGGTAGTCACATGATCCAACTGGTGTCAGTGACAGCCAGTGGATGTTATGTGACAACTTTGAGGAAAACTGCACAGTTCTTTTCATCCTGCTGCTTTTGTCATTAAGAACTAAGTTGGTCTGGACACCTGGGGTTGCCAGGTGAAGTCTCATTGTAAAACCAATGATCAGGAAAGACACAGCAGAGAAGTAAAGAGAAACCAAGCTTTGGTGACCATGTTTAGGCTTTTTCAGCCAGCTGCACTTCTACTGGGTTTCTGCTATGTGATTCAATAGACATCCTTCTCGATGAAGCCAGTTGAAGAGTTTTATTACTCTTTATTTCTTTGAAAGATTGCTTTCTACTACCCATCTCTCTGTGATTTTTGGAATAATCCACAAAGTATTTCTAGTTGTCAGTGTTTTCAATTTTTCATTCCTCCAATATGCCAACCTTCAGCATTATGTATTTCAACATAGATTTCCGTATGCTCAAATGGCTTGTGAAAGGGGAGAGCCTGTACGATTCCCTCTTAACTGCATTAGCCTCAGTATCCACATGCTCCATTGACTTGCTCTCACATCTTCATCCTTGGCTCACTAAATGTGGATGACAGAATGTGCTACTCTAATTAAGGGTGACTGAGCATGTGACTTCTGTGGGTCACTCTAATTCTTCTCTCCTACCTTTGTAAACAGGTTAAGCTTCAAGTCTAACTAGAGTCTATCTTCACAGGGTGAGACAAGTCTGTACAATCTAAAGTGGCTCACATTCTTTTAGTACTCTATCTAGGTAGATGTTTATGGATGAGTCTTATTCTGCTGAGGGTTTGTGGGTTTTGTTGACACTCAGAAAATGTTAATTAATCAATTGTTAATTTGTGGGAATGCAAGTAGGCAATGGAAATATGAGGGCTATTTGATTATTATCTTGACTGCAACTCCTCACCAGGAGAAAAGGAGCTACATGAGGCTCTGGTTGTAACAAATGTCATTTAAAATTTTATTTAAAATTTTATGTTATTTTAAATGTTATTTAAAAGTGACATTTTATTGAGAAGTCAGGGGCTTTTCAATTGAAGGTGATTTTAGGCTGCCAAATTTCACCAGAGAATGGAATATTTTAACTTGACTACAGTAGTGAAGAGAAGAAAATAGTATAAAAACCTACCTTCTGTTTCCAGGCAGAATTGAGTAGCTTGCACTTTATATGATTCTGAGCAGATTTATTTTTTATATAGAAATAGAAAAATGTTGAAAGTCATTCCTATGAAAATCAATCTTTTTGTTCTATTATGCATTGATGAAAGAAGTTTCTTGATCATTAGAATGATTGAAGTCTGAATTCTTTTTAATGAATATTACATTGCTACCCATTAAGAGGAGGCACCACAGAGAGGCAGAATGGAACCCACTTTTCACGCCTAGTGCTGTTTCCACCAGGTCTTCCAGGTCAGGGCCTCTGAGCCTGCTTGATATTAGAAAAGAGGTGCCTTACTAGCAACATAGAATATGGGACTCAACGCAATCAAGAAATAGCTTTAGATCCAAGTAGGCATGCTCAAACAGAACAAATGGGCTGGTTTTCTAAAACCAAAAATGATCATGGCTTTAATTAGTTGCTAGAGCATTACTGATGGGATGGGATGCTCTGCCACCTCACCTGTTCCCAGATGTAGCAATTTGGTACCTAATTACTATCTCCATCGTCTCAGTTGCTCCCCACCCTGAGGTTCCCATTTCAGGAAATGACAGTGCCTTCCTACTAACTGCTTAAATCAGAAGCCCTGTCACTTGTCTTGGTTCCAACTGTCTTATCCTTTAATTATAATCACTTCCTTGCTTGGATTTATCCAACATTCCTGGAACCCATCCTTTGCCCACTGTGAATTTTGCTACTTTAATGGTCGAGGTAATTACCATGGAAAAATTTTATACTCTGTATGCTGTTTAAGGGTATATCTTTATAGTTATTTCATTGCATAGGAACACAGATTCATTATTAAAAAAACTCAACAGCATATACACAAGAAAACTATAAAGAATAGTTATAATCTTATCTACATTTCACTTTCTTATTAAAAAGGAATTAGAAATTGAAGCACAAAAAAAGCCAACAAAATTGCTTAATGCTATATGATGTTTAAAAAAAACCATTCCATGGTATACCAAAATTAAAAATACTGGAGATATTTATTTTTATTTTATTTTATTTTTTAATTAGATATTTTCTTTATTTACATGTAAATTTCTCCTTTCCCAGTTTCCCCTCCAAAAAACAAACAAACAAACAAAAACAACAAGAACAAACCCCTGTTGCCTCCCCCCTCCCCATGCCTGGCACCCCACCCTCTCCCACTTATTGGTTCTGGCATTCCCCTACACTGGGGCTCAGAACCTTAAAAGGGCCGAGGTCCTCTCCTCCTATTGATGGTCG
>NW_022196913.1:90482769-90483628 GCF_008632895.1 Mastomys coucha
GAAGCTATTGGCATTCTCTTCATGAAGTTTTCCCCTGTGCCTATTTGCTCGAGGTTCTTCCCCACTTTGTCTTCCATTAGTTTCAATATAACTGCTTTGAGGTGGAGGTCCCTGATCCACTTAGACTTGAGCTTTGTACAAGGAGAAAGGAATGGATCGATTTGCATTTTTCTACAGGTTAACCGCCAATTGGCCAATTGAGCCAGCACCATCTGTTGAAAATGCTGTCTTTTTTCCACTGGATGGTTTTAGCTCCTTTGTCAAAGATCAAGTGATCATAGGTGCATGGGTTCATTTCTGGGTCTTCAATTCAGTTCCATTGATCTACTTGCCTGTCACTGTACCAATACCATGCAGTTTTTTATCACAATTGCTCTATAGTACAGCTTAAGGTCTGGCATTGTGATTCCACCAGAGGTTCCTTCATTGTTGAGAATAGTTTTGACTATCCTGGGTCTTTTGTTGTTCCAGATGAATCTGCAAAGTGCTCTTTCTAAGTCTGTGAAGAGTTGAGTTGGAATTTTGATGGGGACTGCATTGAATCTGTAGATTGGTCTTCAGTATGATGGCCATTTTTACTATATTAATCCTGCCAATCCATGAGCATGGGAGATCTTTTCCATCTTCTGAGATCTTCTTCAATTTCCTTCTTAAGAGACGTGAAGTTCTTGTCAAACAGATCTTTTACTTGCTTAGTTAGAGTTACACCGAGGTATTTTATATTATTTGTAACTATTGTGAAGGATGTTGTTTCCCTAATTTCTTTCTCCACCTGTTTATCCTTTGTGTAGAGGAAGTCCTCTGATTTGTTTGAGTTAATTTTATATCCAGCTACTTTGCTGAAGTTGTTTATCAGGTT
>NW_022196913.1:90485421-90493348 GCF_008632895.1 Mastomys coucha
TAGATATCTGTTAAATCCATCTGTTTCATAACTTCTGTTAGTCTCACTGTGTCCTTGTTTAGTTTCTTGTGTCCTTGTTGTTTTCTGTTTCCATGATCTGTCCACTGAAGAGAGTGGGGTGTTGAAATCTCCCACTACTATTGTGTGCGGTGTAATGTGTACTTTGAGCTTTAGTAGAGTTTCTTTTATGAATGTAGATTCCCTTGCATTTGGAGCATAGAGGTTCAGAATTGAGAGTTCATCTTGGTAGATCATACCTTTGATGAATATGAAATGTCCCTCCTTACCTTTTTTGATCACTTTAGGGTGAAAGTTGATTTTATTCGATATTAGAATGCCTACTCCAGCTTTTTTCTTGGGACTATTGGCTTGGAGAATTGTTTTCCAGCCTTTTATTCTGAGGTAATGTCTATCTTTGTCACTGAGGTGGGTTTCCTGTATGCAGCAAAATGTTGGGTCCTGTTTAAGTACCCAATCTGAAGTCTATGTCTTTTTATTGGAGAATTGAGTCTATTGATATTAATAGATATTAAGGAAAAGTTATTATTGCTTCCTGTTATTTTTGTAGTTAGTGCTGGCATTCGGTTCATGTGGCTATCTTCTTTTAGTTTTGTTGGAAGATTACATTTTTGCTTTTTTAGGGGTGCAGTTCCCCTCCTTGTGTTGGAGTTTTCCATTTATTACTCTTTGAAGGGCTGGATTTTTGGAAATATATTGTGTGAATTTGGTTTTGTCATGGAATACTTTGGTTTCTCCATCTATGGTGATTGAGAGTTTTGCTGGGTACAGTAGTCTGGGCTGACATTTGTGTTCTTTTAGGATCTGTATGACATCTTCCCAGAATCTTCTAGCTTTCATAGTCTCTGGTGAGAAGTCTGGTATAATTTTGATAGGCCTGCCTTCATATGTTACTTGATCTTTTTCTCTTACTGCTTTTAGTATTCTTTCTTTGTTTTGTACATTTGGTGTTTTGACTATTATGTGGCGGGAGGAATTTCTTTTCTGGTCCAGTTGATTTGGGGTTCTATAGGCTTATTGTATGTTCATGGGCATCTCTTTCTTTAGGATAGGGAAGTTTTCTTCTATAATTTTGTTGAAGATATTTACTGGCCCTTTAAGTTGGATACCTCTTATCTTATATAGCTATTATCCTTAGGTTTGGTCTTCTTATTGTGTCCTGGATTTCTGTATGTTTTGGGTTAGGGTCTTTTTGCTTTTTGCATTTTCTTTGACTGCTCTGTCAGTGTTGTCTATGTTATCTTCTGCCCCTGAGATTCTCTCTTCTATCTCTTGTATTCTGTTGGTAATGCTTGCATCTATGTTTCCTGACTTCTTTCCTAAGATTTCTAACTCCAGAGTTTCTCCTTTTTGTGATTTCTTTTTTGTTTCTACTTCCATTTTTAGGTCCTGGATGGTTTTACTCAATTTCTTCACCTGATTGTTTGTGTTTTCCTGCAATTCCTTAAGGGATTTTTGAGTTTGTTCTTTAAGTGCTTGTACTTGTTTACTTGTGATCTTTGTAATTCTTTATGGGATTTTTTTTTCCTCTTTAAGGGCTTGTACCTCTTTACCTGTGTTCTCCTGTATTTCTTTAAGGGAGGTATTCATGTCCTTCTGAAGTTCCTCTATCAGCATTGTGAGATATGATTTTAGATCTAATTCTTGCTTTTCTGATGTTTTGGGATATCCAGGACTTGCTGTGGTGGGAGTACTAGGTTCTGATGAAGCCAAGTAGTCTTGGTTTCTGTTGGTAGGATTCTTGAGTTTGCCTTTTGCCATCTCTTGATTTTTGGTGTTAGATGTTCTTAGTGTCTCTGACTAGAGCTTGTCCTGTCCCTGTTGCCCTTCAGCTCCTCTGCAACTCATGGGGCCTGTGCCTTCCTGCCTGGCTGGTCCTGTCTTAGAAACTCACTGGAGAGAAAATGGCGGATCTCACCTGAGTCTCTGGATTAAAGCACTTCCTGGATGCAGGACCTCCACTTGCAGGGAAGGAGCAGAGAAGGTCGCTGATCCACCTCTGTCACTCGGAAGCTGAGAGGTTCCTGTCCCTGCTGCCCTGCAACTCCCCTGGGACTCGTGGGGCCTGTGCCTCCCGGCTGCCTGCTTCTGTCTTAGAAACTCACCAGAGAAAAAAAGAGATATTTATTTTTAAGCAGAGCTATTTTAGTAATTGTTGAGAGCCTCTTTACAAAGGATTCATTCATTGGAAGTGTTTAGTCTATACATGTTGACTTGAAAAGCAAATGATGTGAATGTGTGACAGAAAAGTATATCTGGTGATATCTGGTATCAATTAACCTATTTCAGTGGGCTAAGAATCATGTTTACCTTGTATGGAGTTCCAGAGCATAGACACTCATATTAGGTGTGTCCAAATATTTAAAAAATTTCAATCACCTTACAAAAGTTCAATAAAATGTAATATTTTCATGTTTTGGTAAACAAATATATTTTCACCATAACTTTGAAGTTTACTTTTGAGTTTGAACACTTGAATTCTTTAAAACTATCTCAGCAGATAACATGAAAAATAAAATAGATAGGTAATTCTACTAGTACACTCTAGAGATAATGTGTATTCACAAGGGGAAATTTTTATCTCATTGAATGATGTAGTTTTATTGAAATATGCTTTTGTAGTTATCACTTGTTCATGGAAGTTTATAATATTGCATATTTGGCATGATGTTAGTTATAATATATTATGGAATATTATGGAAACCTTCACATCTGCTAGCTTATCTCCTTACAGCAACTGTATCTGGAACCCTGAGATGCCTCATGCTTGGGAGTGGGCACCGTAGTCATGAGCAACAAATAATAATGTGGAAGACAGATGTTGATGGCATCGTGCACAATGAAGCAGCCTCCTGCCATTTGACCATCTTGTCTTTAGCTGAATATATGTCATATATTAATAAATATATTAAGAAACGTGACTTGATCTAGTTTATTTCTCTTTCTGAAACAAACAAACCTTGATTTTTGACCAGCTCATATCTGACCCACATTCAAACTTAAATTATTTCATTTTGCTCTGGGGAAAATTTTTTGTGATCTATGCTTTTTTGTCTATTTCATTTTAGGGTGGAAGTGAAATAAATTGGTGATATAGACATGTCTAGTATCTTCTACAATTCTTGAGTATTAAACAAGTATCTCAAGTGAATGGTAACTATCATGAATCTTTGGGTTACCCATGAGGTTCCACTGCTGGTTTTGCTCAGGCTTTCTCACATACTTACATTAGTGCAGAAGGTTAGTTGTTCTACAAGATACCTAAAGGGTATCATTCATACATGTGGCTACTGAGTATGAATATAGAGTAGCTCACAGTTCTCCACATGACCTCCAGACCTGCATAATTCCATGGCTAGGCCAAGACAGTATAGTTAGAGAGGTAAAGAAGCTACCTTGTCTCTGAGACCATAGACTCTGAAGGTTTTGGAGCATCATTTCTTCCACACTTTATTTATTGTTTGAAACATGCAAGGATAGCCTCAAGTTTATGGGAGGGCAAAATGGAGTCCACTTTCCACAGAGAATGCTGTCATGTATTGGAGCTGTGTTTTCCCAACCTACCATAGGATCTTGGTTTCTTTCTTTATGCACCTGAAGAATAGCTCATTTAAAAGGTGTTAGTTAGTGGGACCATCCCAGCAAAAGTACTTTCAGATCTTTGGCCTGTATTTCCATCTGTTTTTAATCCAGGCTTGAAATAATTCATTTTAAGTGTCACTATAGGTCACATTAAAAATTGCACTTAATAGTTACAAAGATATATATATATAAATATCTTTTGAATTTAGAGTGCTTGAATTCTTTAAACCTTTGCTCTAAAATTTGATGATATTATGGAAACATATATATATTATGGAAACCATATATATGTATATATATATATGTATAATGCACTTATCTAGACATGGTAATATGGCTCAGTGGGTAAAAGAGCTGTCTAGGCAAGCATGATAACTTGCTCCTCCGAATTCATTGTGGAATTACTCCAGAACTTACTTCAGAAAGTTGTTCACTTAGTTCTGCCTGTTGTTGCTGCATGTGCCACAGTCACATGGACATACTGCACACATAAACTCATGATAATGATACATAAAATTTAATAAAAATTAAAATACATTTATTGAACTTATTATGCTCTGAATATTTAAAAACAACAGGAAGTCACAGAATTTAGACATTTACAACTATAGCAACTAAAGAATAAGTAACTATCAGAACATTTTTTTTAAAAAATAATTCCCAAATTAAACAGGAAGAACCAGAGCAAGGCAGCAGGCAGTAATGGCATCTGGAACATGCTTAGCATTTCTACTAACAGATTACAAGATGGATGGTTTAGCCATCTGGGAAGAATTAAATTATATACTCATAAAATATATGTAGGTATTAAAATATTAATATGAGTTCTTTTATTATGATGATATTTATGGTTGACTTTTACTGTCCTATTTTTGCATATTTACACTTTTTATTTGAAGAAAACATTATAGTGTCTTATAAAAAATGAGTGGCACCCCATTAAGATTGTGTCCTTATAGTTGAAAATACAGTTTATCTTTTGTTCTTCATAATTCTGGGAAGCAAATGGGTAAAAAGTGTCTTGTTAATTCGACCTCTTCAAAAAGGAAGCTTAGAGAAAAGATCATGTACCTCTCCAGAGAAGCAAAACCAGTAACAAATGTAGAATTTTAGATAAGAACTTAAGAAGAATTTGTTAACTTGACTACAGAAACTGTTAAGTCCTGCCATCTGCTGTATATAAGGGGGAGGCTTAGGTATCCTGGCTCCCATCCAAGTCTGAAGGCCCAAGAACATTTGGGGCTGATGATGTCAGTGACTCTGCAGTCCTGACAGCCAGTAGGATCATGTGCCTAAGAGCAGTGACATATGGGTGTCCAAGTTCAGAAGGAGGAGGAGAATAGCAAAGAGAAGGAAAGGGAGAAGAGGAGGGAGAGGGAGATGGGGAGGTCTACAGGGAGAGAGAGGGGGAAAAGGGTAAGAGAGAGAGGGAAGAGGGTGAGAGAGAGGGATAATGAATTACTAATTACTTCTTTCCCAACTTACTTCCTCCAGTAAGTTGTATGATGGCTAGCTTTAATAGTTAACACAACACAACACAGAATCATCTGAAAAGAGTCTCAATGATTGCCTTAATTAATTGATATGGGAAGATCTGCTCCACGATGGGTGGCATTATTCTTTATATAGAGGCTCCCGATGTATAAAAAAGTAGAGAATTTGAGCCGATCATAAACAAATGAGCAGGAAAAGCCTGCATATGTTTATTTCTCTTGCTCTTGGCTCTGATTTGATGTGACCAGTTCCTATTGCCATGACTTCCCTGAGTGATGAGTTGTAGCCCTATAACCGCAAGCTAAACCTTTGGCTCCTTGGTTGCTTTTTGGCAGTAGAGGGCAGGGTCAAGCTGTTGTTGTTGTTGTTGTTGTTTTTTAATCACACCAATAGAAATGAAATTAGGACAGGTTGGGTGATACTCATTCAGACTGGTAGGGAAAAACTTCATTATCCTGTCTACTTGATGTCAGAAATCCCTTTTTAGACATACTCTGCAATAATGTTTTACCAGCTATCTGAGCATCTCTTAGCATGGTCATGTCAAAACATTAAATTAATCATCACAGCTGGGAATGGGAATTAGAATGTAGATGTTATAATTTGTATTCAGTTCTTTCTTACAGTTATGGGTATTATCTATATGTAAGTTATGAGTTGTATCATTGTTTTAAAACCTGATGATGCTTCAATTGCATTTTACTTAAAAAGGGTTATACCTTTGTAAATCAAGGCATTTCCCACTTACAAAGTCAAATATACCACTTAGAAAAAGTAGATGTAGTGAACACAATTTGATAATCTATGATGCTGAAAGTTACATGACCCTGGATGAAGAATATGCTTGTCCTCACCCCTCCTACTTCGTATTTTGGCAGGAGAAACATTTCTTCATTAAGAGAACGTATTTGATCAAGGGTAACATTCTCCAGATTGCCACAATAAGGCTTCTCAATGATTGATGTGTCTCACTTAAAAATTTTTAGGTCCTCATCTAATGCTCCAGCAGTGACCTGTTCTTCATACTTGTTTGTATTGTTGCTACCCACCTTTCGTTTCCCTTTCCCCATTTATCATCAGATAATCCACTGACTCATCTATACGAGCTATTTTGTCGGTCTCTACATTTAAAGTCTATATAAAGGATACCCAACTGAGAATATCCTAATGAAAACAATGGTAATAGACAAACCCACTAATGAAAGAATAATGCTCAAACTCCAAATTCTACTTTCTCAAAGAAACAGAGGTCCTTTCTGACTAATTTCTTAGGATTAGAAATGCAAACTCTCATTTCATGTATTCAGACCCTTGAATCCTTGGTGTGTAAAATTCCTATGAAATTTACTGGCACCTTTGGATATAGAATACATGCTTGGCATTTGTGTGTGATGTGAAGGTAGTTAGTGTTGCATCTGAAACTTTATTTCAGTTGCTGAGACAACTTGTATCTTTCAATTTGTGGACCAAGTGGACCATGGCTCCACTTGAAAATATTCCTTTGCACTTTAGTTTTCAAATGCCAATGTGGCTCTACATGGTTGAGTGCAAAAAAAAAAAAAATCCCAAGATAAACATTTTTGCTGCTAGCATTGCTTCTGTTTCTTATACTGGTTCCCTCAATACTTCTTTCTTCTCTGCAAATAGCTCTTCATGTTTGCCTCAAAATAAATCACTATTTTTTAGGGATTTCTCCTGAAATATTATTTGTTTCACTGAGTAGCATTTTGCCTTACATATGCACTTTGTCTGTGGAAAATTAACAACCTCAACCTCAATTTCTTACAAGAAATCTATGTTGGACTTAGAGAATGCAGTTGCTTATTAGTCCTTCTGACGGGTTGGTTCCATGATCTCCCAAGCTACCAAAATATGAAGATACTATGTCTCCTATAGGAAATAGCACTAAATGTATGTTTGTATACATATATATACATATTAATTTAGTATAATACATTAAATTCAATATATATTATGTATACATATATATATATATTATATAGTATAGTATATTCCAGAACATACAAACCAATATATATCTTCCTATCTGCTTTAAATGAGATTTAGATGATTTACAGCACCTGCCATAACTATGTTATACTATATTGATTAGGGGGAAAATGGCAGCAAAATCAGTACCTATCCAACAAAAGATGCACTTTTGTTTCTAGTGCTGTTGTTAATTTTTGTGATTTCTCTTATTTAATTGTTTATGTATGTCTAAGTGTGGCTGCATGCATGCCCACATCACATGTGCCTGTGGAAGTCAGAGAACAACTTGGAGGTGTCAGTTGTTTCCTTCCACCTTGTGGGTCCTGGGATTGAACTGAGGTCATCAGGCATGGTGGGAAGTTTCTGTAACTGCCAACCAGTCTCATCTATCTTCAATGTTTTTGATAGGTGGTTAAGTGAAACCTCAAGTGGGGAATCCATAGAAATGCAAGGCTGATTATATTCAGATCTGTAGAGTAATAAACCCCGAATGGTGCAGGAGGTAACATTGACTACATGTGATTTCATGCCTACCCATATTCTTTTTTTTTTTTTTTTAAATCACAATATTGGATTTATTTATGTTGGCAAAAGTAACTGTGTATTAGAAAGTCTGTTAGGATAAGAGAAAAGTTGTACTTCTAAATGTGTTTTTTACTAGATCAGCCTATGTGCTATTTTTATTATTTGGTTACAATGAACATTTTATCAGGTTAAAGAGTTTGAAAAACGATTGAGGAAGAAGACAGCATAGGTAAAATGTCCTGAAAATATGACTTTTGGGGACCAGGATTAGAAGAAGCAAGAACAACAATAACAACCAACCCAGACCCCCCCCCCC
>NW_022196913.1:90493672-90495190 GCF_008632895.1 Mastomys coucha
AAGCAGCGGGGAGGGAGGGTGGGATAGAGGGTTTCCAGAGGGGAAATAAGGAGAGGGGATAACATTTGAAATGTTATGTAAATAAATAAAATATCCAATAAAAAAAGAAATAGATGCCACAAATTTGAGAGAAGTGTGTGTACAGAAGAAGGGTTGGAGGAAGGAAAAAGAGAGGGGAAATGATGAAATTACTTTTTAACTGTCTACCCACATTCTTTCCCAACCCTTCATGAGTAGTAAGAAGGTTCCTATGTGAAAGCCTGCAATCTACTATTCTGTCTTCTCTATCTTTTTAATGAGTAACTTAGGGCACTTTGATTATTCTTCTTTCACACAATAGATCCCAAACTCAGTTTTGTATGATAAATATGCTTTGAAGCTTGCTACTGCTGGGTGAATGGAATGGATAATTTTAATGAATATGGATAAAATAGCCACTGTTATCACTAACATCTTAACTTTCTTTAAATCTCTTTTGCCAGTACAGTTCTACATTTTGACTTAGTACGTAACATTTTCAGCTATCTACTTCTTATCCTCTTGAATGCAACTAAAGACACATTCTCTTTGAATCATCTTAAATGCTCCTCATTATCTACCAGAACCACTCTTTCTCCTCTTAACAGCATCACTATATTCCTTGGCATTTAAAATACCTGAGTACTGGTGGAGGGCACAGTTGCAAAAATCCAAGACTGATTACCAAAGAATCCAGGTAATACATGTTTTCCAATGTACTTGGTTAAATATCTCAAAGGAGGTGTTTTTCAGTATTTGCTGAAGAGCTCCTTGTCCTTTGGGCAAGAACACCAAAACCAGTCAGATATGAAATTGGCTTCTCTACCTTCTCTTGGCTTCAGAAGTTTAAACTACAGTGGACTCTGAGAAATGCAATTACTTATCAAAGGGGTGAAAAATATTGTAGATCTATCTGTTACAGTCATCATTCAGCTTGCTTGCACTCTGAGCTCCAAAAGAATCAGGGTAGAAGAGTAGATTAAGCACATTTAGGATAAATGAGGCTGGAATTAGCCGTAGGACAGACTCTGATCTGCAATGCCATCTATTCCAGCTCTTAGGTTTAGATTCACTCTTCTTTCTCTTATTCTCCCTTCTCTTTCCTCTTCTCTATCTTTTCTATTTCTTTCTATTCACATATGGCACCATTTTTTAAATTTCTGTCTTATTTATTGTTCTGCTATAGACCCCAATCTCTTTGAGATGAAGGGAAATTTTAGTAATTTTTCCTTCAGTGGTGATTGTTGCCTGACTGATTAATTAAATTAAAGTCATACAACAGGAATTGCAAAAATAAACAGAGCTGATCATAGAGTTTGCAAAGTCTCTTTAGAAGAGACATTTTGGTATTGATAAAAGAGAGAACTCCTCTTGTTTCAGTATTTTGGTTGGCACAATGCTCTATTTTTGCCATCTTCTTTTTTTTTATTACATATTTTCCTTATTTACATGTCAAATGATATCTCCTTTCCTAGTTTCCCCTTCAAGAAAAAAAAAAAG
>NW_022196913.1:90495200-90501854 GCF_008632895.1 Mastomys coucha
AAAAAAAAAAAAGAAAAAAAAGAAAGAAAAGAAAAAAAACCCCTGTTCCCTCTCCCCTCCCCCTGCTCACTAACCTACCCCTTCTGCTTCCAGGCCTTGGCATTCCCCTAGGCTCACAGCCATTCATTGGACTGAGTACAGGTCCCCAGTGAAGGAGCTCAAAAAGGACCCAAGGAGCTGAAGGGTTTGCAGCCCCTTAGGATGATCAACAATATGAACTGCCTAGTACCCTCAGAGCTCCCAGGGACTAAACCACTAGCTAGAGTACACATGGTGGGACTAATGGCTCTAGCAGCATATATATAGCAGATGATGTCCTAGTTGGTCATCAATGGGGAGAGAGGCCCTTGGTCTTGTATTTTTGCCATCTTCTTGGATGACATAAGTAATTAAGACTTCTGAAGAACCACTAGTGTATGTGCATTTGTGTAACTTTACAACTATTAGCAGATGTAGCACTGAAGACAAATTCCTTTACATCCTATGAATCCAGAAACATATACTATTGTTGCTATTCAATACTAGCATGAAGTCTATGAAGTTTAGAAAGTTTAAATAATTAATTGCTGAAATCATTCTGTTAATGCTGTTATTCTTATTTAATCTGCAATTTTCAGCCAAGGACACAAACCTAAGAATATTCATTAAATAAGTCAGAAAAAAGCATTATTTTGTAAGGAGGATAGATTTTAAACATTAAGTCTGAAAAACATTGCTTCTGTTTCCATCAGCCCTCCAGGAACCTAAGCATCAAGGCTGAAGCTTGTGCCCCTGGGATATCCACTTCCCCAGTCTTCTCTGAACTTGGCTAAGTTGGTTGACTAGGACCTGCACCAGTAGTCTCTTCTTTCTCAATGGATCAACTTCTCCTTTTCTCCCTGAGGACCTTGTTAAAAACACTAAGGTAAATGTTTTTGCTCACAGTGATAGAGTGACAGATTTTTACTGTTTCTGTGCAACACCTTCTGATCTCACCATTTTAAAGAGAAGAAAAAGGGGGGGGGTCAATAGTAGGGTAGGTTGCCTGACCAAATCTCTGTACTTGTTTCTCTAACAGTAAAATAAGACACCTTTTCCAACTGAGCATTTCTGGACCACTTCTACTTTAACTTCTTGACTTGTTCAGCAAGTATGAAGTGGAACTGCTGTTCCTGTCTATATGGGGAGTATTTGTTCACTTCTGGCATCTGATTTTGACTTTACAAAAAGCCCATGGTCTTTGGGCACACACAGACACACACACAGACTCACACACACAGGCATACACACTGAGGGAGGCAGGGAGAGAGAGACAGAGAAACAGAGGCAGAGACAGAGAGCTAATCATAGAATAAGACTATTTTGTTTCAGTATCAGCAAGATATACCTCTCCCTCCTCTTCATTTAAAATAGTTTTTTTCCCTCGCATAGTATGTCTGTATTATGGTTTCCCCTTTTTCTACTCCTTGCAGTTCCTCATCTCCCTTCCTTTCTGGATCCACTGTGTATGAGTCTCTGTATCTATAACTGTTTCTTGTGCTTTTCCTTGGGCTCTTTTTCTTCTATTTGTTTTGTCTTATTCTGCTGTGTCAATTTTTGTTTTATCATATCATATTATTATATTATAATACTTGTATTTATTATATTATTATTCCTTAGAAGCCTGTTTGCATTCTAGTGAGAGACAGAAAGAAATGCATGTCTTTCTTAAGACTTGTGTTCCTAGGTAGCATTATCTTTGTGAACAAGTACCCTCGTGTCTCTCTCTGCTCAAAGATGCTGGATGCATTGGGTTAAAGTTCCATCCTAGTGGCTTCACTGAACCTTAATTATTTCTTAAAGTGTAAGCCTCCCAAAAGAATTTATACTGTGGTTAGGAGTTCAGTATGTGTATTTCAGGGGCAGGGCAGGGGCATGATTCATTCCACAAAAATAAGAGAAAGTGGTCCCTATAAACTGGAAGACAAGTGTCCCGATTGTCTCAAGGAGGGTCATTACTACTTAGAACCCTTCAATCACTGACCTTGGAAAAAGGGCACAGCATTGTCAAGTCTGAATTTTCAGTTCACACTCAGAGCACACATTTTTAAGTGAAAAACTTCAGTCTCAAACAAATATTGGCAATTAAAAAAATGTGTTGGTGGCCAGTTGTCTTTTTAGAAAATACATCTTAAGTAGGCAGTGGCTGTGGATTTACAATGATGAATTGTCTCACCAGCACTTTGTACCCTCACTCTTCCTACCTCCAGAGGCCATTTCATTGGAGATGTTGATAGAGCATCGAGTTGATCTGAGATGGTAGACCAATCTCAGTGAGCCATAGGTCACAGGTCATAGTTTTCATGAGTAAACTTTCAAGTTCAGGAGACAAAGTTAGTCAAGTTTTGAGATGTCAGCTGTTCTTCAACAGACTTATAAACTGTAATTGGTTTCTAGATGGAAATATATAGTTATGTAAAAAAAAAATCAATAGCTTCAGTCAAATATTAAAGTAGGTTAATAGCTTCTGAGTGTCCAAGGACTAATGCTATGTATGCAGTGATCCATACTCTGCCTTGATTATAATTGCTCCAGTTCCTTAAAGCATAGGACATTGTCTAGATGAAGTATGCAGTGATTCCCAAATGATGAAAAGTATTAGGTATACATAGGGGCTGCTAGAAAGAACCAAATGATTAAGAGAGGAAAAAAATAGCTGACCAGAGAAAATTCAATTTCAAATAGTTTTGAGGTTGAGAAGTTATCTGTTTTATTTTTTACACAGATTTAGTAGTCTTGGCAGAATCCCAGAGATGTGGGGTTTTCCAGTACCAGAAATTCAATCAGGTGTATGATTAGGGAGAACAGCCTGGAAGATCTAACAAGAGACAGCTGGAAGGTTTCCAGGCAAGAATATTTATCACAGTGATATAAACTATGAGGGTAGATTTGAAAAGAATGCAATGTCATGGTCTAGGGCCTATTAAAATTATCAGGACTCCTGAACTCTGAATAAATGTAGAGTATTGGTGGGACAAATCCTCTCAGTTTGGGGAAACTATGATACAGGCAGGGGCTCAGTCACTAAGGTGTGAGCTTACTCTTTTTTATTGTTTGTTTGGACTGGAGCAAGTACAACACGCTATCCTCAAAGCTCTTGGATACAGGCAGAAGAGGTGGGAAGATTATTAGAGCCAGAGATGATGTATGCCTCTAAGAAACTGCATCTTTCAGACATAACAGAGCTGACGCTCATATAGCTCACAAAACTGAAAGCATGTACAAGATTTGCACAAATTCAACCCAGACAAAATCCCAGCCGAGAAAAGAGGAAATGGGCACAAATTCCCACCAATTAGTTATTTTCAATTAATACTTACTGATAGAAGGAAAACCATTTTTTTTTTAGTAGAGTGACTCTGGGTATATCAATAATATTCCAGGTCAGGCTGCATGCTCAGGAATACTTGGACAACAACAACACCATTTTTGCTCATTTGTAATGTTTTTGTGCTTTAAAAATTGTTTTTTTAAGAGAGAAAGAATATAAAGTTGGATGAGTAGAATTTGGGGAAGTGTAAAGAGTATATTGTGTGAAAAAGTAAAAGAATAAAGAAGAAAAATGTTAAGAAAGTTGTCTTGATGCCTAGATAGCGTGAGAACAAGATCTCAGGAGAAATATCTGTTCTTGTGGTTGGGAGAAGGGGAGCTTGAAGAGTTTGTAGGAAAATCAGCAGCAGAAATTTGATAGGTTATTATAAAGTCACTGGATGCCAAATCTCACCTGTACCAGCTGGAAGGTAGACAGCATTAGCAGTGCACATGGGTAGTTCCAGAGACATCCCCCAACATGGTGTCAGAAAATACAACATATCCCAAGTAGTCCACCTATTTTCAGAGTCCAGCTTCCTGTGGGGCTAGGCTACTGCTCTTGACATTTAATTGAGATAGTAAAACAAGGCTATCTATCCCTCCTAGCTGGAGACAATGAAACATAGATACGCACACACACACATAGGCAAGGCACAAGTACACACACAAGCACACGTACATGCAGAACTGCCTGTTCTTTCTGTTGTAGTTGCTGTCACTTGCCTCTCAAATCTGTAACTCAGGACTCAGGCTATCAATCTCCCAGCTGCTGAGAGAGCTGTCAGCTCAAAAATCTCAGCTAATTGCTCTCCAAGAGTTCTTCAAAGACCTGGGCACTTTTCCCAAGGTCAGACCCTGACTTTGGAGTCAAGCCAATCAAATGACTGGTTTAAACTGAGCAATAAAGGGCCAGGCTCTTTGATTTAAAGTGAAGTGGCTGCAGATCTCTCTGGGTTGACCACTTCCTTTATCGTGACTCCATCCTAGCTCATCAGTTTTCTGTTTAACTCATTTCCCTTGTTCCACCATACACATCAATTCTTAGCTCACACCCTGATAACCTTTCTATATATAAATCTATCTTGGTCTCTTTTTCAGGTAGCCTGATCAAAGACATCTCTTTTCTCCCACTGATTAAAGAACTAAGACTTCCAGATCATCTAGCTATGGTATGGCAGAGTTTTAAACTGAATCACCTCTAATAGTGAAAAACATTCCTTATAGACCTGCAGTAGATATTCCTATGAGTGAGAAATACAACTTTATTGAATCAAGCTATGGTGGTTTCATGTGGCCTTACTATCATAGCCTAACCTTGTTTCTCTGAACTAACAGATCCACTGGAGGTTTGTCCTATGCTCTTGGTGTCCCAGGGGTAGCCCAGCAGCAGCATTTTAGGCCGCTTCCATGATAACCCAAATGGGTTTTGCTGGTCCCAAGATAAGAGGCTGGAGATTAAGTAATAGAGCCTTTATGCTCTCCCCACTTTCCTAAGACTTAAATTATTTTGGTTGTAATTTTTTCTGAGAGTAGCATAATGGCTCTATTTAATAAACGAGAGCACTTCAGGCCAATGAAGTATAACATGGCTCCCATTTCTCTTCTGCACCATGTCATTTCCCCAAAACTATTGAGAGGAAAGGACAGGCAAAGAAGAGATGGTTTCAGAAATTGCCTTCCTAATATCTCATTTTCTTTTTTTTTGTGGAGTTCAACAGAATTGCTTCCAAGAGTCACTCATAAAGGAGGCCTTGGGCGTCCCATTTGCTAAATCTGAGCCCGTGCAAAGTTTTCCAAAACTTTCATAGTAGAATTAAACAAATAGTTCAATAGTACAAGGTGGGATATTATGGTTTTCCATATTAACAAATTAGGAAAGACCTACATTTTTATTTGAATGTTATAGGGAGCTCTGACAATACTACGGTTCCCTGGAGGGCCATGCATTGATGTTTGCTTGCTAACCAGTAATTTCAAAAAGTTATTGGAGAGTGAGGGCACTATCCTCATCAACAGATTGGTTAGCACATAATTGAATGGGCTTTTAGGAAGTAGTGTCAATTGGAGGAAACGGGTCACCGGGGAAGCCCTTTCCTTTACAGTCTCTCTGCTTCTTGGCTGCTATGATGTGATCAGTGTTTTTCTACCAGGCTCTTCTGCTAGATCTTTCTACCTAAAAGCAGCAAAGCCAGCCAGCTACAGACTGGAAATTCTGAACCTGTGAATCAAAATAAGTCTTTCCTCTTTTAGGTTTGTTTTCTTCAAGTATTATTTCATAGTGAAGTGTCAGAAAGCTGAGTAACAAAATTCTCCCTGTCTCTGTCTCTGTCTGTCTCTCTGTCTCTGTCTGTCTGTCTGTCTGTCTGTCTGTCTGTTTCTTTACCCAGTAGGTGTTCCTAGATTTTCCTCTATGCCCCAGGCTCATTATATGGGAATTTTATTTCCCTGAGAAAGTACTTTAACTGGTTGAAGTCTCAGATAGGCCATTTATTTCTATGATTTTTAATTTTACACTAGGTGTGAATTCCCACCCAAAAGTGTATATGAGGTGTTTATGCCAGCAAGTTGAACCTCTAATGCTAGTGGAGTAGCTTTATAATTGGTTTCCACATGAGCTACTTAAAACCAAGCATACCTTGCCACAAGGAGTAATGAAGAAAGTATAGCCCTCATGTGAACAGAACATACTCCTCTCAATGTGAAGTAGTAGCCATATAAATATTGGGTTAGGAGTATTTGACTCCTTTCTGATGACATTGCTCAGGTTTCTATCAAGCAAAATGTCTCTGGACTCTGTGACACAACAGATACAACCTCAGAGAAACTAATATTTTTCTGGGCCCAAATATTTTCTTTGAGGAGATTTAGAGCATTTTTCCTGTTTCAAAGTAGACACCCATGTAACAGATATAGAGGGATAGCTATGTCTGTACACTCTTCATTTCCTCTTGCTTTATTTTTCTTTCGCAAAGTTTATCTAAAGTTTATTGAGTTGCTATGTTCCAGAAAGTTTATATATCTTTTTTTTTTTTGTAAAATCTGAGTGTATTTCTTTAAAAATGACATGAGGCTTTTACAATCATTGCAAAAGAGAAATGAAAAATCTGGCAGCTCAACAGTTGAGGTACCTCTGAGGCTATCTGAAACATACTGGGTCTAAAGCAGCAGCTATCTCTTCTGAACTGGTGCTGTATCCCCCGGGCCCAAGTGCTCTGGGCCTGGGGGACTGTTTATATATCTTTTAAGTATTTGTGAAAATTGTGTTTCTTTTCTTTTCTTTCTTTCTTTCTTTCTTTCTTTCTTTCTTTCTTTCTTTCTTTCTTT
>NW_022196913.1:90501864-90507840 GCF_008632895.1 Mastomys coucha
CGCCTGCCTCTGCCTCCCAAGTGCTGGGATTAAAGGCGTGCACCACCACCGCCCGGCTGAAAATTCTGTTTCTAAAGACACAAGAAACCAAAAATTTGTTGTGTTTAAAGATTATACTGTCATTGATAGCATTCAGCATATCATTTTTCTAAATACAGGTTTTTCTGACCTCAGGAATATTCATTTCACCACTGAGCCACTGAGCTCTATAATGAATATGAAATGACAGAAATCATTTATCCCTTAGAGAGTTCACTACATCTTCAGTAAATAGAATTATAAGTTGTTTGTGAATGTGAGAATATAGTCGTAGAGTTACTCAGATCTGGAGCAATATAAAACAATCTTGACAATGTCCTGAGAGATATAAATGTAGACAGAAAAAGGTTCAGAGAAAAATCTGAGTTTTATCTGAATAAGTGATATCAATGTCATAATAACTCTCCCTTATTAACTTTTCATAGTATCCTCAGCAGTATCCTCAAAATTTCATGAAACAATACTCTTTATCCTAAAGATAACTCTAGCAAACAAAAATTATCATTGTTCATATTTTACAGACAGTGGAACTGAGATCTGGATAACTCAATTATCTTACCAAAATTCATAGAGCTAATAAGTGGTGCACCAAAGGGTTGAAGTTGTGTGATCTAAATATGCTCCCTTTGCCACAGGAAATTGTGTAAGAAAACCCCAAGCAGTCTAAGACAGGTTTCAAAGTTCTTGTTGGGTGCTTAAGAAAAGAAAGACGTTTGTTGGGCACATCATAATTTGGGAGTCTGTTTGACCAAGGAATGGTAGAATCAGATCAGGGCTTTCCTAGGAATGATCACTATCTATGATGTTAAAAACTGAAGATTAATTATAAGTATATATACCATTCCTTGGTACAAGATTTGTTGGGAAGTTGGTTAGTTATGTAACTGTCAGACAATCCCAGGGACACCAGAATCCTCCATCAATCTCTTTAGTATCATTCTAGGAAGTAGGAAGGGTGAGTGCACAACCAGGACAAAGAGGTTTACTCTTGATGCAGGAAGATGAGCACTTCCCTGGGGTCCACTACACAAGATATTTATTAGTGTTTACAGTGACTGCAAAACCACACCTAGATACATATTTAAATGTACTTGGCCATCATTAATCTTCTAGAGTCTTCTTCATTTTCTTTCTTCAATGTTATAAACTTGTTGCTATAAGAGGCAGTAGACATCGTTTACTTATTCAGTTAGTTTTAGTCCCAAGTATGTATGTATGGTATATGTATGTATGTATGTATGTTTCCTGTTTTTAATTGGTTATTTTATTTATTGACATTTCAAATGTTAGCCACCTTCCCAGTTTCCCCTCTACAAATACTGTATCGCCTCCCCCTCCTCTGCCTCTATGAGGGTGCTCCAACACCCACCCACACACTCCTGCCTCAGGGCCCTCGCATTTCCCTACCCTGGGTCACTGAGCCTCCACAGGACCAAGGGGATCCCCTCCCAGTGATGATGGATAAGGCCATCCTTTGCTACATATCCAGCTGGAGCCATGGGTCCCCCCATGTGAACTCTTTGGTTGGTGGTTTAGTCCCTGGGAGCTCTGGGAGGTTTGGTTGGTTAATGTTTTTCCTATGGGATTGTAAACCCCTTCAGCTCCTTCAGTCCTTGCCATAACTTCTCCCTTGGGGTCCTCGTGCTCAGTCCTATGTTTGGCTTCATGCATCCACATCTGTATTGGTCAGGCTCTGGCAGCCTCTCAGATAGCAGCTATACCAGGCTCCTGTTAGCTAGAGCTTCATGGCATCAGCAATGATGCCTGGGGTATTCTAGTTCTTAAGCAGAGGGTTTGGAGAAGAAAACAGAAGGCATATGACACTTGCGATTTTTTATAACTGTAGTCCAGCGACAGGCCTGTGATTTAGAAGTCTAGGCAGACTTCATTTGGCTTCTCCTATCATTGGAGTCTGCTATTCAATATAGCTATGCAACAGAGTCATAAAGCAACAACTTTATGAGTGACTTTCCATAACAGATGCCTTATTTTGTGCTTAAGCCTCTATGTATTAGCTGAAGATTTGTTTGTCTAGACTGGGTTAAGTTAGGTTTGGTTGTAAACTATAGAGTACAGTCTAGGTCAGTTTCAGGTGTCTCTCATATGTCTTAATTGCATGAATACCTGATGTATATTTTTCCAATGAAGAAGGACAGAAACACAAGCATGCAAGCACAGCTTAACATTCTGTTTATATCACATCTGTGTGGGTCCAGGCAGGTCATTCAAACAAAAAATAAAGTTAAATGTCAGGAAGATATGCTTGACTCCCATGATGGTATGAAAATAAAAATCTGAAGATCTGGATCTCATCTGTATTAGTTACCTTTTGTTGCCTTGACAATGTCGTGACCAGGGAAATTTATACAGAAAGAGTTGATTTGCGCTTACATTTCTGAAGTAGTGTTCATAATATGTGGAAGGCATGGCAATAGGAAGCCAGAGCAGGAAACCGAAAGGCCACATCTTCAATGACAAATGCAAAGCAGAGAGAGTGAACTCGAAGTAGGGTGAAGCTATGAACTCTTAACATCTGCCCCAGTGACAAATGTTCTTCACCAAGGCTCCACCTCCAGAAGGTTCCATAACCACTCTAAACAGCATCAGCAACTGTTCAAATACTTGAGTGTATGAGAAATGCTTCTTATGTAAGGCATTACATCACCTAACTAAGTGAATGTTCATAGTTGGTGGAGAGCATAAGGAATCCACATGAGTGCTAAGAGACATCAAGCCTGTCTTAGACAAACCAGTTGCTTATCTATCTTTACTTCTAACTGATGTATATTCACAAATTTCACATAAGAGCTCCCTCATCAGAGTCAACAATTAGAGTTAAATGAAATGAAAAAACCATCCCAAGCTAAGCAAGCTATATTATGATAGGATTTATCAGAAACAGGCTCTAGGAATATGAAAGTAAGGAGAAACAATATGTGATCAGGTACTTAATTTTGCCCAAAGTCTAAAATGTACTGTGGTCAAATGGGGAGTCCAGAAAAGAAATTTACAATAAAGAAAAATAGGAACCATCTCACCAGGAACTGGATGCTTGGAGCCTGATGCCAAAGTTGGGTTACATAACATTTGGTAGTCAGTTTTGAACTCACTGGTGTAGAAACCAATAAACCAGAGATGTAGTAAGAAAGTGCATTGCCTTCTTATTGTGAGCTATTTCTCTCTTAACTTTCACTTGGGATGTCTCTACATCTCTGTTTCTTGAGATTTTCCTTTCTAATGGTCTGCTCAGGTGACCCTGCATGTCCTTATTCCATTTGCCAAGCCAGATTCACTTTAGCATCATCTGTATTTCCCCAGTATTACTCATATATCCTATTTTTCCTGCTAAATTTGGTTTCTCCAATTGAATTCCTGTAGCTCTGATCTCATACGTTTTTGATTCAGGAACTTTTGACATTTTCTTCCTCATTACATGCCATACTTAGCAATTAATGTTTAATGATACTTTTCACTGGCTCAATGTCAACTGCACTTTCTCATAATAGGGCAAGTAGTTCATCTTTGCATGTCTCTCGAAAAAAAATCTATTCCCCTGTTCAATATTTCCCAGTCCTAACTGTAAATGAAATGTTTTGTGTGTATGTCTCAGTATAATTCAGTTTGTTGATATAGCTTATACAATTTTTATACTGTGTTTTGCTGTGGATTTATCTCATTCTCTTGTTGAGAGAAGGGGAGGGAGAGGGGAGAGCAAGGGATGGAGGGAGAGAGAATAGAAGAGGAATTATTAGTGGCAGAGAAAGGAGAGAAAGAAGACATGGGAAAGAATGGCTGGATTGAAGTGGAGAGACAGAGAGAGAGGGGAGAGAGACAGAGACAGAGAGAGAGAAAGAGAGAGAGACAGAGACAGAGACAAAGAGACAGAGAGACAAAGAGAAAGGGCAGAGAGACTAGGTAATAGTGAGAAAGATGTGAGAGTGGAAGAGAAATATATAGAGAGAATGCATAAGGCAAAGAGACAGAAAGCCAAGACAAGGTGAGGAAGTCAAAAACTGAAAACAAAATAAAACAAGACAAAACCAAACCAAACCAAAACAAAACAAAAACCTGATATCTAAAAATCCATTGTGAAGTTCACCAGGACCTATGATTGTATGTGTATTCATTCATACTATACAGATGTATATAGCATTCCATCATGCTATCCAAGTGTAAGGAAATGTGTTAGAGGAACTTAGAAAAAAATGATCCCATAATAGAGAGGATGTCATAGAAGTTTGTGGGCATTATACACCACAGAGTCCCAGGTTGCTCTTTCTCTTTTATTCAAATGTCATTACACATCTCTTTCAAATTACAAAGCTGCACTATCCCAACCACATGTATACTTGAGTTGAATATCTGCTGAGATCTGCTACTTGGTAAACAGTTTGTCAATATCCCCAAGTGCTGACAATCAAAACCACATGTATACTTCCTCAACTTCTGCGTCAGTAGACTAGACTTTCCAGTTACACTTGCCAAAGAATGAGCAGTTTACAAATTCAGAATGTCCAAGCAAACTTGTTTTCCTTTCTGTTGTCTACTGAAAAGACACTAAAATAATTTAAATAGGTTCCAGGATGGTGTTTGTATGTTTAGGCAAACCATCCTTGTTTACCAAGGGTACATATTGAACCTGTAAGTAGAGGTGTAGGTCATGAGTCCAGTGTTGGCTAGAGAGTTCACAATTATCTTACTATTCATGGCAATGATGCCTGCAGGCAGCTGCACCCACTGCATATTATTCTTGGCAGTTAGCCCAAGCCCTCAGATTAAACTGGCATATGATTTCTTTTCTCCCCAGTCCAGTGAGAATGTACACATTCTTATCTTGTTTGTTTTAGCTATGTATTTGATCTTATTGTTTTCTTTCATTCAGAAATAGTATATGCTTTGGTACCTTCTTTTATGTTTTCCATTGTTATGTCACGTTTGTATGCATATTGTGGTTTCTACCTTTCTTAGTTTTCATTACAATCTGCATAGGTAATCTCTTCTAAGTTTGTGACATGAATCTCCTTATTTATAGTAAAAAGTTTTATAGCCCCATAGTGGCTATTTTAAATCATCAAATCAATACAATCTGGAATCACCTGCAAAGCGTATATTCAATGATGGGTTTTCCTCTTCAGGTAGGCCAGTGACCATGTCTTGGAGATTGTCTTGAATATAATAACTGATAGAGGAAGACACAGTCCACTGTGGGCAGCACCATCCCATAAGTATGGGATCCTGTACTATGTAAATACAAAGAGGGTATTGAGTACAAGTAAACACTCATTCCCTCTCTGTTCTTGACTGTGGATGTGATTAGCACTTCATGTGCCTTGCAATGATGATCTATAATCTGGAATTGTAAGTGAAATAAATCCTTTCTCTCTTAAAGTGGTTTTTGTGTGAGCATGTTATTACGGACAATAGAAATGAAACACGACAGGTCCTCAACTCATATAAAGAATTAATTACTGGCTTTTTCAGTATTCCCTTAACAGTCTCTGATCATGTTTTTGTCTGTGTTTTCTATATTCTACCTCTTAAAGCCACCCTCTAACACTGAGATCAACTTGTACCTCTTTTTTATATGCTGGTTATCAGCAGTCTACTCTTAACACTGAAGGCAGAGCTAGCCTCCTAAAACAGATTCATCATACTCTTGTCAGTGTCCAGTCTTTCAGGAGCTCTTATTTGCTTTCCTGCAAAGCTCAGTCATCCCAGAGTGACACGTGGAGCTTCTGCTTACTTGACTCTTGTTGTAATATTTAGATAACCTTTCCCCTGAACAGGCCACAGCATGGCCATGCTTATTTCTTTAGAATTCACTGGACACACCATGCTGACTATTGAACTTGGGATTTTGCACTTTTTCTTTTTCTGTAGAAAAACCTTTGATAACTTTTAATAATTTTTCTATATGTTTTATTGGTGCTAGGGTGG
>NW_022196913.1:90508249-90510461 GCF_008632895.1 Mastomys coucha
TTTTTATTAACTCAAGATCCACAATCTCCTCTAAGATATATGTTCATAAGTTACTCAGCGATTCATGCATTTGCTAAATATTTGTTAAGGATCCACTGTGTACTAGAAGTTTGCTTTGGTTAGTTTTAACTGCTGTAAAAAAATCTTCCATAAAGGAAACGATTCATAAGAAACAGAAATTCGTCTCTGGATTTGGCAGCTGAAAAATTCTAGATCAAAACATCAGTGAATTTGACATCTTGGGAGGCTAAAGTTCTACTCTCTAGATAGCCATTTTCTTGTTACATTCTCACAGGGTAGAAGAGGTGAGATTTCTGAGGTATCTTGTAAGGGACATGGATCTTATGATCTAACCACATCTCAAAGACTCCACTCTCTGATACCAAATGTTGTATTGGTATAAGGATTTTAAAGTATGACTTTTTAGAGACACTCAATGATTTTATACAAAAGATATAAAATTTCTGGCCACTGTTTTTGGTTCTAGGCCTAAAATGTCTGGCAACTTCTGAAGTGTATTGGCCTTTTGTGGAAAGTGCTCTCTGTGCAAAGTAATGTCTTAATGGTTGTTTTATTGCAGTATGTGGCTCAGTGCCTGGCATATACAATAGATGTTTAGAAAATAATTCTGAAATAAGTTTTATGACTCATATCTTTTAAATTCATCTTGTCACCTCTAAAGAATGGAAAGAAGCAGGATACATTCACATTAATATGAAAACATAGTTTTTCTCCTTTTCTGATTCCACATCCTTCTCTGCCTTGTCCTCCTCCTTCATGTTCTGCCCGTTTGGAATCTCACCACGAGCTCAAGAGCTCCTGAACCTGATGTAAAACCACAGGATCTCTAGCCAGGTCCTTGTGTTATAACCTGTCCAGTGTTGGTGAGCCCAAGATACAGACAGTCAATGTTCTCTTAACATGCCCACCCCCACCCATAACATGTCAGAGACAGGAGCAAAGCCAATTTCAGCGCAAGGAAGTGTGTGATTGTGCATATATTGAAAATACAATTAAAAAGTGTTTTCTATGTAAAACTCTGTCATACACTTCAGAAGCCCTTTATTCTTTTTTGTTTTTTAGTATGGTGCTGAGGGAAGAAAAACTTTTACAGCCAGCATTCAGTTTCTGCCTTATCTTGTTTGCTGATCTTTTGCACTCTAACAGCATATGGTAAAACTCAATAAATATTTGTTGAATTGGATTGTTTTGGTGGTAAGAGAAATGAGCCATGTAAAACCCCACAAAACCACTTTGGTCAGGAACTTTGTTTGTATTTAATCATGTTGGGACCTTCTGGATCATAAATATCATGGATACACATTAGATTCAGAACTCAACAGTTGGTATTTTGCTCATTATCTTTCTCTATTTTTTTTTTTTTTTGTCCATAGAGGCAAATCTTATAAGGTGATAACATGAAAGTATTTCTCAGAACTTTTTGAGAGTAATCCAGTTGACCTAGACTTTTGTTAGTTTCAGAGATGACCCACTTGTTAATACATGGTACACATTACAGAGAAATAGAGTGAATACACATAAAATCCTCACCATGATTCCAAGAACAGGTGATGCTGTTCAAGGTACATGATAGATTTAGGTATGCTACTATGTTTTCTTTCTCATTTATTGTCTTGTTAATGGCTTATTCTAAAAATGGTGTTAAAGAAAGAGGGGGAAAGATGCAACAATTTAACTTTCTTTTTATTTTCTGCTTCCTCAGACAACCTGTGTAATCAATGAGCTGAAGGGAGGTGTCATTGCTTAGTTATAACAAGAAATAATACAGAATCAGTTGAGTCTGGGTTCATGTTTTACTTGCTTCATGAGACTGAAACACTTGTACAGATTCTGAAAGATGACTGATATAATTTTAATGATGCTGCACCTTAACGAATACTTTTTTCTTTAATTTAACATATTATTGACATTTTAAATGCTATCCCCCTTCCCAGTTTCCCTTCCACAAACCCTCTACCCCCCTTGCCTTTAGGAGGATGCTCCCCAACCTGTCCACCCACTCCTGCCTCAGTATCCTAGCATTCCCCTACCCTGTATTGAAACCTCTTGATGTTGGCAGAGTCAAGAGTAAAATTCATGCTAATAACTTAAATATTTAATTTTTCTTATAAGAAATTGACTTCTCACCAGACTTCTCACCAGAGACTATGAAAGCTAGAAGATCCTGGACAGATGTCATACAGACTCTAAG
>NW_022196913.1:90514696-90524151 GCF_008632895.1 Mastomys coucha
AAAAAAAAAAAAAAAAAGAAATTGAACCATCATAAATGACAAATTGAGAATTAGGATGTGGAAGAAAGAGAAATCGCTATGTACCTTTAATGACCCCCCCCTTTGTGGCTTTTTGAATAAGTAGCTCTACATGGCATTTTCATTTTATGCTGAGCTGGGCAAATTGTGTAGCTTTCCCTGCCTGACTTTCAGACTGATGATGTGAACATTCATCCACATGACAAATATTGACAGAGTACCGATTAGTGCATAGATCTGGAAAGATAGCTTGCGTAGTGAGTAACAGCAACTGAGATGCAGAAATTAAGTTTAACCTGGGCAGTCCAGAAAGCTGCCCTTAAGGTGGTATTCTGCTGTATTCTGGGGAGGCTCCTGATCATGTGTGTCACTGAGAGTCACTGAGACAAGGCTCTCATAGATGCTGCTTAAGCAAGCTCCCTTTGGTTCTGATGGAGGCTTTTCTATGCTTCTTGGCTTGGGAATGTAAGGAGAGATTACTAATCTGAACAATTAGAATCTTTATCAGGCTACAAGTCTTATTCTGAGTTCTCTGCTTAGCGTTGCTTATCCTCCTGGGAGGAATATTTGTGTTAACTGAAGGAAGTAAGCAGTGGTCTATTAGTTCATGCCAGTCTGTCCTAATCCATCTTCACCAGAGGCTGACAGAATTAATCTCTGAACACTAGGACTTTAAAAAAAAATAGTACAGAATCTTGGAACTGAGAAGATTGCTCAGCGGGTAAGAGATCTTTCTGTGTAATCATAGAAGCTGGGCTTGAATTCTTAGTACCACATAAGGCACAGGCAAGACACAATCAATCCTGAGAGAGTGCAATCCTGATTCCTTGTCTTTTTAGACAACATTCTGATTTCCCACCATTAGTTATGAAGGACATAGTTTCAGCCATAATATTGTTTTTTACCTATAAACAAAAGTAGGTGATGACAATAACATTTATAATTCCTCTTAGATTATGGCTTGGAGTCTCTACATCTATGGCTTCATGGAAAGAAAAATCTAAGGAGTTAAGATACCGCTTGAAATTTCAATCAGTGATGACAATTGTGTCTACACTTTAATTAAATATCACTTATGTGTAGTTCTTGTAAAGTATTTTTCTACTGTTCTTCTCAATGTGAGAAGCTCATACTCTGTCAATAAGGCTATATAAAATTCACAGCCTTATCAATTTGTTTGGGTGCATATGCAATATTTATTAAGGTACTTGTACATGCTAGGTAGTTAGACTGAATGGGATGAGAATGATGCTAACAACCTTCCAAGTTCAAAGAGCCGTTGGTTGAGTCTGGTAGAACCTTAACTCCTCAAAGTCACTTATAAGCATAATGGCTTAAAAATTTTGAGGCTTAGCCATCACTCAAATGGTTTTGTATTACTAATATAATTAAAGAAAAGTAGGAACTAAAACTTGGAGAGTAATTTTTTGTTAGAAAAACTTGAAACAATTTTTTTAAGTGGTACTTGTGTGACACAAACAAACTTCTTCATTTGGCTGTCCTCAGTTCCCAAACCCAGCTAATAAAGACCTAATCAATCAAAAAAGCAACAAAAACTTTGCACAAATACTCTTCCTTGGGATTCTGGGATGCACATAGCCTCTCAATAAGGCTTTATAAAAACTCATAGCCTTATCTATTCATTTGGTTGCATATGGAATTTTCACTAACGTCTATGAACTTACTAAGGACTGAGCCTGGATGGGATGTAAATGATGCTAACAAGCTTCCAAGTTCAAAAGGCTCTTGGCTAAGTCTGGTGGAAGATATACTTTTTGTTAACTATCTACACAATTGAAATTGTACTTAGCATTGTGAAATAAAGACCTAAATACTTGTATTGTAAAAGAGGACATCAGACCTAGTTGTCTAGAAAGTCAGGGGCCATATTTAATTAGAATCTGTTGAACCAAAATTCTGAGCTGTTGTAGATAGACCAAAAGATCTGAGCATGAGTTAAATCCTGGGATCTACACGGTGGAAGGAAAGAACTGACTCCAAAAACTTGTTCTTTAATCTCTGCACACATTTTGTGGTGCTTAGAATAGGTATGCATGCACACACATGCATACAAAATAAAAGAAGTAATATATTGTTTAGTTGTTGTTGTTGTTGTTGTTTTTAAAAGCAAGAGGACGCGGGACAGTGGTGGCGCACGCCTTTAATCCCAGCACTTGGGAGGCAAAGACAGGTGGATTTCTGAGTTCAAGGCCAGCCTGGTCTACAGAGTGAGTTCCAGAACAGCCAGAGCTACACAGAGAAACCCTGTCTCAAAAAAACCAAAAAAAAAAAAAAAAAAAAAAAAAAAAAAAAAAAAAAAAAAAAAAAAAAAAAAAAAAGGAAGAGGACACAATTGGTCACCAACTGGGCTTGGGTAGAAATAGATGCTTCTGATTCCTTGTGTCTGATTTAAGAATCTACTACTCAAGTTAGGGAAAAGCCTTTTCTGAGCTTTGTAAATTTAGTTCTCCTCACAGAGTTCTGGTCTTTTAGGAATATGGGCCAGTTGATTGTTGAATTAATAGTGTAAATTGATTAGAGTATTATTTAGCACATACTATTTAGTAAACAAACAAGTAAGTATTACAATTCTCACAATTATTGAGAGCATCTTAAGAGAAAGTTATTCCTCTCGGGGAGCAGAGTCTGAGCTGTGAGGAGGGTTAAGAGAAGGTAGACTTTCTACGTGCATGCTCTCAAACTTTTCTTAGCAAGTCACATTCTACTTGTCCTTGAAGCTGCATCTCTCCCATTTCCCCTCTAACTCTCAGAGCCATAAGGGCCCTGGGCCATCTAGCCCGGTCTGCTTTGTTACTGTCACCATAATCTCACAATGTTAGTAAATATATGTATGGCCATTGTCTCAGTGGTTCCCACCTTCTAACGAGGAGGCAAAAAGATTTAAAAAAATAAATGAACAAGATCACCCTCATTCTTGTCTTTCTGGAACTTTCAGCATGGAAGAGGCAAAGAAGTATGAAACAAACAAACAAATTTAATGAGACAATAGTGTTTAGGAGTGGAAAAAAAAAAACAAAGGCCCATTCAACTTTAGGAAACACATTCCTGGGACTATAAATATGGCCCACAACCTATGTGGTTTATTTACTTCTCAGATCCAAGGGGTGAACTTACTACTATTATTTTGCAAGGTAGACAGTCTACTGAAATTCTTTCTAAATTTGTAACTCTCTCTCCACAGCTCTCAGACTTCTTTGGAGAAGTTTCATTGTGCAGTGGATGGTGGTGAATGCAAAAACTCACAAATGGTCGTAGTTCAGAGATTAAGTGTCAGTGGAGTGCTGAGTCATAAATGATACACTTCTATCGCTCTTCCATTCCCAAGGCTTAGGGGCTACCGTGGAAGAGAGGGTGGAATGATTGTAGGAGTCAGAAGTCATGGAGGACTGGGTCAAACTGGTGTCTTGGATGTGAAAAGACTTGCACATTCATTAACTCCAGTATCTCTGGTTGCCTGAATAAGACCTGTATAGGATCAAGCCAGTCAATATTCCAGCACAGAGTGGTAAGGGGTTGACATGCCCCTACCCTCTTTGAGAAGCAATGAACAGGTGATGGCCCCTTGGGAAGGAAGAGCCAATTTTATTTAAAGAGTATACTCTAGAGAATAGTCCTGCATTCAGGAAAGTATGCAGCAAAAATTTGGCTCAATGAGTTATATTAATTCTTTCAAAGGGGAAGAAGTTGGGTAGCAGTGAAGTGGAGAGAGTGGGATCTGGAGGGGCTGATTGTGAAAGATTGGGGGCTAAATATTATCAAAATACATTGATTGAAATTTTTCTGTAATCAATACAATATTTTTTAAACAGACAATGATGACACATTTGGGAATAGAATACAAGAATGGTCTCATTTTCCTGGAAAAATATTCTTTAGAAATGAGGGTTTTCTTCAGATCACTCAGTGGTTTGATCACACACTTGATCAAACCACTCTGTTTGAAACCACACACTTGCAACTCAGTTGGATGCCTAAAGAATATACTTTCTTCTGTCTAGATCCTAGTGGGAGAATTGGGATGTTAAAGACACTCTGCTTGGCATTTCTTCTTCTTTTTTTTATTAGATATTTTCTTCATTTACATGTCATATGATTTCTCCTTTCCCAGTTTCCCCTCCAAAAAACAAACAAACAAAAACAACAAGAACAAACTCCTGTTACCTCCCCCCTCCCCATGCTTGCCACCCCACCCTCTCCCACTTATTGGCCCTGGCATTCCCGTACACTGGGGCACAGAACCTTTACAGGGCTGAGGTCCTCTCCTCCTATTGATGATCGAATTCGCAATCCTCTACTATACACGTGCTGCCAGAACAATCAGACACACCATGTACAGTCCTTGGTTGGTGGTTGAGACCCTGAGAGCTCTGAGGGTGCTAGTTAGTTCATATTGTTGTTCATGCTAAGGGGCTGCAAACCCCTCAGCTCCATAGGTCCTTTCTCTAACTCCTTCACTAAGGACCCTGCACTCAGTTCAATGGATGGCTGTGAGCCTCTACATCTGTATTTGTCAGGTACTGTCAGATGCTTGGCATTTCTAATATAATATCATCTTCTTTGCTCTAATTGAACCTTTGAATTCACATGGAACCAAATTTCCAGGAGACTATAGTTTTTCTATCTACAAAAATGACTGTCAGAAGAATTGCTTTTCGAGAGATTATATGGCTGGACACTGAACATTCAGTTGGGTTCTGTAGAAGGGTGAGGACATGTTGTAGACAAAGAAAAAGTGTGGATGTAATTTTGGAATTATGTAATTTTGGTTTTATATCAGGAAGATTTAGTTTCTTTGTAGGTAGAGATGCATGTTAATGGAAACAATTGTAAAGTCAAAACTTCTGTTAAAAGCCACAGAAGTCTGTTGATGAAAGCTTTGTTGTCATCTCTCATTGTTATTATCTCAATGTTTAATAGACTCATAACTATTGCTAGTGGAATTTCCACTTTCTCTACCATTGTGTCTCCTTGTATTCACTTCTTTCTGAGCTTATACTTTATTATCTTGGAGCTGATGTCTTAGTTAGAGTTTTATTGCTGTGAAGAGGCACCATGACCATGGCAACTCATAAAGAAAAGCATGTAACTGGGGCTGATGTACACAGTTTAGAGGTTTAGTCCATTATTGTTATTGCAGGGAAGCATAGCAGAGTACACAGGCAGACATGGTGCTGGAGTAGGAGCTGAAAGTTTCACATATTGATCAGTAGGCCCCACCTTCTCCAATAATGCATGACTATGGACCAAGCATTCAAACACATGAATCTATGGGGGCCATTCCTATTCAAAGCATCACAGCTAGAGAGTACTGAGGGGTTGATAGATTATCCAGTCCAGTGCTTTATAGACTTCACATGAGTCTTTCCAAGGATCCATAAATGCCCATCAAGGATGGATGAGTCAAGCACTTCTCAACTTTAAATTCTAGCAGTATTATTCTTGTACAGTGAATTCCGTTGGATTCTGCATATATTTAAAAAGCATATATTGCTAAAATGTGATTGAACAATACAAACACTTTTAGTCCTTGTTTTTATAGAATATGAACCTGAGCATCAGAAAGTTCTGGTTGGTTTAAAGTCATATAAATGTAGTGTCACAACACAACTCATGCCTCAAGATTCATAGTCTAACACATGTAGAGTTCTCTTCTTAAAGTGTTCTGTCTCTGGCCTTTTTCCCCATCTGAGGAAAAGCAGCTTTAAAGTGAAATGTTGACCTGGGAGCATCACAGTTAAGGATGTCTGGTTCTTTTCATTTAGGATTAGATGCTCACAGTTGGCTGGATTTCCTAAAAGGCTACTGGAGAGAGAAATAATTGAGAAATGCTACCAGACATAAAATGACAGAAAGTATGGGCAGAGTTGAAGTAGGAATTCAGCTCAGAAAAAAAAAAAGGAGCAACACTACCTGGGGACAGGATATTGGGAACAGACTCTAAGTAGGTGAGACAAATCCTAGAATACTCACTGCAAGAATGGCCTGGAAGCAGCAGGCAGAAAAGCAGATTTCCTTTTACAATGGTATCTAGTCACAGAAAATAAGCAGACTCTTTGGGGCAGGAAACATACAAAATGGAATCACAGCATGGCAGGGAGATTGTCCTGTTCTTTAGTAATACAGTTCTTAAAGAAAGGGCTATTCCATTTTGATAGCTCAGCAGCAGAAGGACCAAGATGAATTGGAAGAAACACTGAGCAGAGTAATGAGTGGATAAGTGGCTTCTGATGGAGGAATTGACAATGTATAATGCTTTTAAGGGACTATCATCATAGTTTCCCATTACAATGCTAGGAACAAGAGACACCAAGTACAGAGTGAAATTACTTGGCTGCAGAGAGATTTAGTGGAAGATGATTGCATATGATTAAGGATATCAGAAAATAGTTTAACTTTTGGAGCATCAATTTATCACAAAAATGATCAACCAAACAAGAAGTACAAACAACTTACCATAAGATAGATATCTTTTCCTCAGTAGTCTCAGCTATGGGATGCCTATGGCAAAACTATAATCGCTTTGCCTTGACTATTCTTTGTTATTTCTTGGGGGTCTTTTAACTTGTGTTTTCTCTTGTCTGGGTAGTCATTTTTCATCTCCTGACTCTTCACACAACATCTTAAAGAAAGGACTATTCCATTTTGGCTCACATCGTCTTCTTGGCCAAATCATATGTCCCACAAAGAACCATAGACAACTAAGAAATACTGAGAGTAGGAGCTTATCAATTGGTTATCCAATTCTAAATGGTCAGCTCTGAAAACATACATACAAGTAACATTACACAGGTTGAGCATGTTGTACTTATGTATTTAGGAACGTATGTATGTATATATGCATGTATGTATATATGTTTGTTTGTATGTATGCAATATAAAAACAATGAATTAACAAGTCATGAGTTTGAAGTAGCAAGGAGTCATGAATGAGAGTTTGGAGAAAGAAGAGGAAAGGGGAAATGTAATTATATTATAATCACAAAAAAATAAAAGAAAAAATTTAAAAAGCCCGTTTTAGTGGTAGAATGCTTGCCTAGCATGCACAAGGCCTAGTGTTTGCTCTGTGGCACCACAACAAAGACAATTATTTCCACTCTTTAACCTTGTTTCCACACTCATATGCTTACAGAAGGCAAAGATAAAGTGTTTTCTTAGTTTGGTGAACACATTTTAGAGAGTATTGTTTTAAACTCCTATAACTAAAACTTAATCTCACACACCAAAATACATGCTATAGTAAATAAGGAGCTCTATGTATAAAAGATCTGTGGGTCCTTATACATATTATTTCTCTCTGGGAGCACCTCAGTTCCTATACACATATGTAAGTTCAACAACAAAATCCCATAGGCAAGAGTCCCAAGCCCAAGCCCCACAGCCACAATTTAACTCAGAATAGCTCATGCGGATTCATAAAATTATTATTGCCAGTCATTGAACGAACATTGGAGGAATTCAGTTTTAGACTAGGGTGTTAAAATATCACATGTGCTTTATTTAAATGTGTGCTGCAAGAGGATATAACCTTGCTACGCTGTCCTGCCTAGGTGTTAGGTCACCGATGGGCTATTATTTGGCTTGGATATCAACTTGTTTGATTGAGAATTACCTAACTGACTCCTAATATGGTTAAGCAACTGTCTACCTGTCTACAAAGGATTAATGAAAACAGAATTCTCAAACTGTATCTCTTTCCAATGCATTTTTTTCATATATTTTTCTTTGAGGGTATGAAGTGATTCTCTACTTCTGTTGATCTCTCTGAAAGTATGCCTGTTCATACTCCAAGGAATATCTTTTAGATTAAATGAATGAGTGGCTTAAACAATTTACCATCACACAAATTTTCATTATATAATTTATTTTCTTTTCCTTGAATTCTCTTGCTTTAAAAGGTTGTTAGTTTTATTTGGCAATTTCTCTCTCATCATCCTGCATTAAAAAATCCTTACAAATTGGGTGGCTTAACGAAACTGAAATTTATTCTCTCTTAGTTGTGGAGTTCAAAAATCTGATGTTATTGGTTATTGGTAGAACTGTATACCCTCTAAAGCTAGGGAACAGCCATGCTATGCTGCTTTATCTTATGGTTGTTGCTGACTAGCCTTGTCATACCCTTGATTTTGGTACCAAAATTCCAAAATTCCTGCTTCCCTTCTCTCTCTCTCTCTCTCTCTCTCTCTCTCTCTCTCTCTCTCTCTCCCCCTCTCCCCCTCTCCCCCTCTCCCCCTCTCCCTCTCTTCCTCTCCACCTCCCTCCCTCTCCGCCTCCCTCTCTCTGTGTGTGCATGTACATATATTCATACATGCAGGTGTATGGAGGTCAGAGGCTAATTTTAAGTGCTACTTCCATAGGCATCATCCACCTGATTCTTTCTCTCTCTCTTTTTTTAATAACAAGAATTTATTTTAAAGTTTAGCAAATGATTATAAACCAAAGAATTTACATGTTGGCTTTGTACTTAGAGAGTAGGCACATAATTTTTGTAATTAAATTATTTCATTTGTTTACATTCCAAATGTTGCCTCTCTTTCCTGGTCTCCCCTCCCAGAGCTGTTCACCCCATCCTCCTTTACCTTTGTCTTAGAGAGGGCAATCCCCCACTCACCTACCTACCCCCTTCACCAACCCACCTCGAGCTTCCTCCTCCCCTGGGGTATCAAGTCTCTACAAGATTAGGTCAGGATTAGGTGCATTCTCTCCCTCTGAGACTTTTATTTTATTTTATTTAATTAAAAAATTGTTTTTTTGAGACAGTCAGTTCTCTCACTGGGATGACGTTAGTCTGGGCTGACCCATCAGGGATCTGCCCTCCTAACATTGGTTACAAATTGTCTTAGTTAGGGTTACCAGTGCTGGGATGAAATACTGTGACCAAAGCAACTTAGAGAGGAAAGGGTTTACTCATCTTATGCTTTAGCATCTCTCAGTTCATCATCAAAGGACATCAGGACAGGAACTCAAGCAGGGCAGGAACCAGGAGGCAGGAGCTTATGGAGTTGCCGTGGAGGGGCCCTTCTTATTGGCTTACCTGTTACCCAGCCTGCTTTTTAATAGAACCCAGAACAAGGGGCCCAGTGATGACATCATCCACAATTGGCTGGCCTCTCCTCTATAAATCACTAATTAAAAAGACACCCTACAGGGTTACCTAAGCCTGATCTTAGAGAGACATTTTCTCAGTGAGGTTCCCTTCTCTCTGATGACTCTAGCTTGTGTCAAGTTAATCTAAAACTGTCTAGTCACAAGTATACTACCACACATGGCTATTAAACAGTAGGTTGTAAGGAAGGAACTAAGGTCCTCATGCTTGAACAGCAAAGCTTGAGAACTTTACCTAACTCTCTATTTCCACATGGTTTTCTTTGTGTCTGTATGTATCCCAATATGTCTATCTCCTGTCTTTTTTTTTTTTT
>NW_022196913.1:90524161-90543532 GCF_008632895.1 Mastomys coucha
GTTTTTTGAGACAGGGTTTTTTTGTGTAGCCTTGGTTGTTCTGGATCTCACTCTATAGACCAGGATGGCCTCAAACTCAGAAATCCTCCTGCCTCTGCCTCCCAAGTGCTAGGATTAAAGGTGTGTACCTCCACTGCCCAGCATATATCTCCTGTCTTAAGCACAAATCACTTAACATAGAACCCAACACACTAAAGCTTGTGACTTTTTTCTATTATATTGCATTATTGAGTATAAGTCACATTTTCAGAAAGAGAGAGAGATAAAGAGCGAGAGCGAGAGAGAGAGAGAGAGAGAGAGAGAGAGAGAGAGAGAGAGAGAGAGAGAGAGAGAGAGAGAGAGAGAGAGAGAGAGAGAAAGTGCTTCCCAACTGGACACCAGTGTTAGACAGACAATTCATTCCAGTACAGCCAACTGTCAAGGGCCCAAAATTTCATCTCCTCCTATATGAAGATAACATCACTCTAGCATGACATTTTCAAGTTTTAATTATTCCAGCATCAACTCTAAATCCCAGACATCGTTAAATGTAATTAACCCCTATACTCTCAAATATGCTCCAAATCATCTAAATCAGATTTGAGTAGGACTTTGGTTCATGCCAAGGTGAATTCCTCTCAGCATGTGCAGGAGAAAAAGAAATCTGCTTCTAAAGTTCAATGATGGGATAGGCATAAGGTATGAACTGTCCATTTCCAAAAGGGAAAAATGGGAAAAGGTGGGGAAGGGTTCACACTGATAAAACAGGTCCCATGAGTTTCCAAGGGTAGAGAACACTAATCTATGGCTTGATGCTCTTTGTGGTCTCCAAAGGTGGGAGGAAACTCTGTCTTCTTATTATGTGGCCATTCTATCACAGTCCTCTTTCTTCTGTCTTAAAAGGTGATGCATTTTCTCTGTTAGGAACTATGTTAGCTTCTTGCCTGCCTGAAAAGTCCCTTAAGTCCCAAACTTCCCTTTATTTAATTCTTTTCAAGCTGTAGTTTTGGTAATACGTGCCCTGCAACCTTTACAGTCATCTGTGGTGATCAAGTAGAGCCATGCCATTATACAAGAAGCTCATCAGAAATCTTCCCTGGATACATCACTTGTATTTTCTACTTTTTTTCTGAGATGATTGATTGGAGGCATAAATCATATGCCCAAATTCATCAGCAAAAGGTTGGTGTTCCCTCCTACACTGCTGGTGGGAGTGCAAATGTGTATAACCACTCTGGAAATCAATTTGGCATTTTCTCAGAAAATTTGGAACAGTTCTACCTCAACACCAAGCTATATCACTCTTGGGCATATACCCAAAGATGATCCACCATCCCAGAAGGACACTTACTCAACTACGTTCATAAGCAGTTTTATTTGCAATAGCCAGAAACTGCAAACAACCTAGGTGTCCCTTAACTGAAGAATGGATAAAGAAAATGTGGTTCTTTAATTTCAGCTTTTAAAAACAAGGACATTGTGAATTTTGCAGGCAAATCGAACTAGAAAATATCATCCTGAGTGAGGTAACCCAGACCCAAAAGGACATGCATAGTATGCACTCACTTAAAAGTAGTTATTAGCCACAAAGTACAGGATAACCATATTACAATCCACAGACCCAAAGAAATCAAACAACAAGGGAACTTCACAGAAGGATGGTTGAATCCTTCTCAGGAGGAGAAATAAAACATATATCAGAGGTTCATAGAGATAAGGAACTGGGTGGGAGAGGGGAGAGAAGGGAATCGGGGTGGGGGAATTAGGTGTGCGGAGAGTAGGGAAGAGAGAACAGAGATCTGTGGTGGGAAGAGATGTGTATCTCTAAGGTATGCTAGAGACCTGGGATTGGGAGAGTGGAGCTCCAGGGTGTCTATGGGGACAACTTTAGCTGAAACTCCTGAAATGGGGATGTGGATCCTGAAGTAGTCACCTCCTGTAGCCAGGCAGAACTTCCAGTGGAGGGATAAGGAAAACAACTCAACCCACAAAATCTTTGGCCCAAAATGTGTCCTGTCTACAAGATGTGCAGTAACACAGATAGAGCAGAGACTGAGGGATTGGCCAACCAATGCCTGGTCTAAATTGAGACCCATCCCATGGGCAAGAACCAATCCTTGGCACTATCAATGATCCTCTGTTATGCTTGCAGATAGGAGCCTAGCATAACTGTCATCCAAGAGGCTCCACCAGCCGCTTGAATGGAAAGAGATGCAGATACTCAGCCAAACATTAGACAGAGCTTGGGAAGTCTGGTGGAAGGGTTGAGGGAAGGATTGAGGGACCTGAAGAGGACAGGGACTCCATGGGAAGATCAACAGAGGAAACTAACCTGGACCTTTAGGGGGTCTCAGAGACTGAACCACCAACCAAACAGTGAGCATGGGCTGAGCTTAGGCTCCCTGCATATATGTAGCAGAAGTGTAACTTAGTATTCATGTGGGTCCCCCAACAACTGAAATGGGGGCTGTTCCTGAATCTTTTGCTTGCTTGTGGATTATGTTCTGCCTTGTCTGGCATCACTGGGAGAGGATGTGCCTAGCCCTTCAGTGATTGATGTGTGGGGTGTTTGTGTGGGTGATACCCAAGGTGTCTCCCCCTTCTTAGAGGGAAAGTGGAGAGGGGATGAGGGGAAGATCTGTGTGAGGGATCCTGGGAGGAGAGGGGGGATTGCTATTGGGATATAAAGTGAATAAATAAATAAATGAATTAAAGACAGTGTTCCATCTTGAAATGCAGTCTCATATTTTGCAATATTTATAAGCTGATAATCGTCCATATAATAATCTTTGATTCTTTTTGCTTAATAGTCCCTTCATCAGTTTGTTTGTTTACCATGTTACTAGAAGTAGCAAGAAGAAACCAAGGTATGTGTTTCATATGGTGCTTAAAAATCTCATTTCATTATACCAGTTATCTATTTGCAAGTTTTACCTTGTTCATTAAAAAAGAATAACATATCTTTGAGGATTTCACACTTAAATATACTGAAGTATGATCTTATCTACCCCCACTTTCTCTCCTAACTCTTTCCATGTCCCTTACCCACACCCCATCTCAATGTCGTTTGTTTGTTTGTTTGTTTGTTTGTTTATTGGTAACTCAGTAAGTCCACTTAGTGCTACCCATATATATTCATGGGTGTGGGTCCAGCTACTGAGATGTGAAAGTCCTACTATTGACCATACCTCATCAAAATAATGATTCTTCCTCCTTATCCACAGGCCAATATCTCTTCAGGAACAGATGGGGTCTGGAGATGATCTACTGACATCTATGCTGGGATTTAAGCTTGACTAATCTTGTGTAAGTTTTGTGAAAGTTTTATATTTTCTGTGGCAACAGAATACATTTCAAAAGTTTGGTTAATTTCTTTCATTTATATTTTAACAACTTTTTATTGATTTTTTTATGAGTTTCATATCATGCACCCCAATCCCACTCCTCCCTCCACCTTCTCATAGCTACTTTTTGCCCTTTTAGCCTCTCCCCCCAAATAAAACACACAAACAAAGAAACAAACAACAGCAGCAGCAACAACAACAACATCAACACAGCACATAGAAAACATCTCATTGTGGAAGCTAGTATGTCCCAAGTATATCTCTCTATCTACACATCTTCACTTGCAAATGTTCATTGCAATGAGTTATTAGTCTGGTTCAAGATTCTCCAACTTCTGTGACACTATCAATATTGGTTCCTCATTGGGACATCCTGGGTGCCATGTCTTGGAGATCCTGAAGCTTTGGATCAGTAGGACTGGCCTTTTTGCGTGTCCCACCATTTGCAGATGGTATAGATTTTGGGGTGAGCCAATTCAGAGCTCTGGATTTACACCTGGGTGGTAGCTGGGCTGGTCAACCCACCAGCTCTGCCTTATCTGAACTACCAGGATGAGCTCTTGGTAATTGTTCTGGCTAGTCCACCCAATGCCAACATTGACAGGAGGCAGGACCCCCTCTCCTGTTCTCATGTCCTCGGTGCCAGGCCTCAGGGCCAGCTCACCAACACCTGCATCTTCAGAGTCAACTCCACTGTGCTGCCCAGTCAAGGTTCTGGGCCTATTTTCCCAAGTGCTGCAGGGACTGTGACAGCTCTCCTCTGTGAGGGACTGGGACAGCTCTCCTGTCATGTCCTTGGGGCAAGATCACCTTTAACCCCTCCACTAGGGCCAGCTCTACTGTGCTGCCCAAATGAGTCGCAGGGCCCGTTTTCCTGAGTGCTGCATCAAGCAAAGGACAGGGCTAGCTCACTTGCTCTCATGACACCGGAGCCAGCTCCCCTGACTGCCACAGGTGGTCAGGGTCAAGGGGGACAAGGCATTACCCTTGCACCCATTTCACCTCACTTCAGATGAATTGGGAGGGGGCAGATCACCCTAGCTCTTGCCCTTCTCTGCTTCGCTGAGTGCTGCAGCTGGTGAGGGGCAAGGATAGCTCTCCCGAGCTCATGGACATATAGGGAGCTTTCCGAACTGCTGGAGGTGGCGATGTGTGTGTGTGTGTGTGTGTGTGTGTGTGTGTGTGTGTGTGTGTGTGTGCACGTGTGTCTGGGGTGGAAGGGTTGAGGCATCACTTCTGTGCCTGTACCGCTCTAGAGCAGATAAATAGCAGGGTCACCTCTCACACACTCACACTGTGCTGACAGGACCAGCTCCATTGTGCTGCCTGGATGAGGTGCAGGGTCTCCCAAGTGCTGACCCCACAGGTGAGAGATGGGGCCAGCTCTCCAGAGTAGCAAGTGACGGGCAGGTCAGTTATGCACAGCACCTGAAACATCCATGTGGTCTTTGGCAGCTGCCCAGACCAGGGACATCTCCATGTTCTCTAGTGATAACGTGAGCCATGGACATCAACGCTGATCCCTGCTATTATATAGCCACTGATTTAGACATGGCCCTCAGCAGTAGGCTGGGACCTCACCATAGCCCTAGGTGGCAGGGCTGGCTACTCCTCTCCACCTTCGAGTCTCCAGTTCCATCTCTCTTCATTAGTGCTCAAGCTGCTCCACTTCTCTTTCTCTCCCATCTGACCACAACATCCTCACACATTGTGGCGGTTCTTGCTGCAGACTGACCACATGGCTGATGGACTCCTGGGTGACATCCTCTATTGGTGCTGCATGGTATGGTCATCCAGTGTCTATGGCTCACCTGTGCCATGCTCTGGAGGGCAGGTCTGTGGGTGTCATGCTGTCTGAAGGTTTTTGTCTGTCCTCCTCTTCTGGTGGTACACTGCCTGGATTTGATTTTGTTTGATTTGAATTTTTATGAGTTCTAGGCATGAGACAGCTTTGGGTACCAAGCCAGGCACCAAACTAGGATGAATAATCTCTGCCACTGACTGATTTAAGTCACCATCACCAACAAGGTGTCTCTTTGCCTATTGTTGAGGGGAATTCCTCTAATTTTTAATCACATGATTGTCATTTCCATCTGACACATCATCAAGAATTATTTAGAGTAAGACTTTGGAAATTATAATTACATCATTTCCATTATCCTTTGCCTCTCCCAAGTACCTCCTTGTTATCTCAGTACATTTTATGTTCCTATTTCTAGCCGTAGTCTGCTTCCTACCTATGTAGGAAGGAGACTCTCTAAGATAACAGAAGCTCTCTCTGTTATCTTTAATTCTTTCTGACCTCTCACCAGAATTACATTCAATGCCACACATTTACCAAGACTCACCCCAAACTATTGCTTTCTATATCATGCTCCTGAACTCTTCTATCCCCTCCAATCATTCCATTTCCAAGGTTTGCATTGTTAAGTAGATTTCCCAGTATTTCCCAGTGACTAACAAGTAGAGTGAGACTTCTTCAAAGAAGCAGAATTGACAAGTACACACACACACACACACACACACACACACACACACACACGTATAAAGTGTGTGTATATACATATATGTGTGCATATACATACATGTAAAGATGAACATGTTAGTTGTATTTAAATCATTGGTTTATAGAATTTTCTTCCTTTTTTTTTGTTTTTGTTAGATATTTTCTTTACTTACATGTCATATGATATCTCCTTTCCCAGTTTCCCCTCTCCCAAAAATAAAATAAAATAAAATAAATGCAAAAAACAAAAACAACAAAACCCTGTTCCCTAACCCCTGTTCACCAACCCACCCTCTCCTGCTTCCTGGCCCTGGCCTTCCCCTACACTGGGGCATAGAGCCTTCACAGGACCAAGGGCCTCTCCTCCCATTGATGACTGAGTATGCCATCTTCTGCTATACATATGCTGCTGGAACCATTGTTCATATTTTGTTTGTCCTAAGGGGCTGCAAACTCTTCAGCTCCTTGGGTCCTTTCTCTAGCTCCTTCATTGGGGATCCTGTACTCAGTCCAATGGATGGTTGTGAGCCTCTACTTCTGTATTAGTCGGGTACTGTCAGAGCCTCTCATGTACTGTCAGAGCCTCTCAGGAGACAGCTATATCAGGTTCCTGTCAGCCAGCATTTGCTGGCATCCACAATAGTGTGTGGATTTGATGACTGAATATGGGAAGGATTCTCAGGTGGAGCAGTCTCTGGATTGTCCTTCCTTCAGTCTCTGCTCCATAATTTGCCTCTGCAACTCCTTCCATGGTTATTTTGTTCCCTCTTTTAAGAAGGAATGAAGTATCCACACTTTGGTCTTCCTTATTCTTGAGTTTCTTGTGGTTTGTGGATTGTACTTTGTGTATTCCCAGCTTCTAGACTAATATCCACTTATCAGAGTGTGCATGCCATATGTGTTGTTTTGTGAAGGTGTTACCTCACTCAGGATGATATTGTCCAGATCCATCCATTTCTCTAAGAATTTCATAAATTCATTGTTTTTAATAGCTAAGTAGTACTCTATTGTGTAGATGCAACATATTTTCTGTATCCATTCCTCTGTTGAGGAACATCTGGGTTGTTTCCAGTTTCTGGCTATTATAAATAAGGCTGCTATGAACATAGTAGAGCATGTGTCCTTATTACATGTTGGAGCATCTACTGGGCTTATGCCCAGGGGTGGTATGGCTGGATTCTCGGGTAGTACTATGTCCAATTTCCGGAGGAACTGCCAAACTGATTTCTAGAGTGGTTGTAAAAGCTTGCAATACCACCAGCAATGAAAGAGTGTCCATCTTTCTCCACAACCTCTCCAGCATCTGCTGTCTCCCGAGTTTTTTATCTTAGCTATTCTGACTGGTGTGAGGTAGAATCTCAGGGTTGTTTTGATGTGCATTTCCCTGATGACTAAGGATATTGAACATTTCTTTAGGTGCTTCCCAGCTATTTGGTATTCCTCAGTTGAGAATTCTTTGTTTAGCTCTGTACCCCATTTTTAATAGGTTTATTTGGTTCTCTGGAGTCTAACTTCTTGAGTTCTTTGTATACATTTGATATTAGCCCTCTGTCAGATATAGGAGTAGGAAATAGTAGTCACTCTAGTATTCTCTACAATAATATGAATGCCAGATACAGGAGTAGAAAATAGTAGTCACTCTAGTATTCTCTACAATAATATGAATGCCCCATAGTCTGTCCTATTGAATATACTGACAGCTACATGTGGGGGTTAAACATTACATACATGGGTCATGTGACTAGGGGAGGGCATGTACATTTTTATTTAAGCAACTTAAATTAAATAAATATAAAAACTCAAATGACAGTACTATATTGGACAATGGATTTTTGACTTACTCTTGTAAGACATAAGGATGAATCTAATTCTAATTATTGTTTCAGAGTATGCTAGAAAAACAAAGGATTTGACCTCTTTTGTAGATGAGAATTCAGAAGTGAGCTGACTTGCTGGATGTGAGTGCTAATAGTAGTGGTGAACTCAGGTTTTGGGCTAGCTGCTAAAGCAGCACTCATTGCCTTGGTTTGTATTGCATCCTTGTGTATTAAAGCATTGATTTCCACTTGGACTTCCAGCTGACTGTGGGCTGTGTTCATGACCATCAACTTGTTTTCAGAATGATTGCATCTTACTTGCTCTGTGGCAAAGGATCTGATGCCTTCTGTGTCACAACTTAGCTAGTTTAGGATACACCTCTCACCTTGCAATGATGCCACTGGACACTATTATAGTCATGCATGACTTTCACTGTAAAATGAATTATTGTGATATGAATGTAATCAGTGAATGAATCTGACAGCTGTATTTCTTTCCTTTTGCTTGTCCCCAATAGCCACACATAGAAACCAAGATTTATTGCAAACCATACCTTAATATTTGGGTCTCTAAATGATCTTTTTTCATCCCTGGTACCTGGGATGCTAATCTGGCTACCTCCCAACCCCAGCCCCATGATACTAGCAGTTTAAAATTGTTCTAATTCTCTCTGATTTAGATGTTTCTTCCCATGGTCTCTTCTCAGCCTCTTCTCCACATGGCAGATTTGAAACTCCCTCCATCTCTCTCTCCTTCCCCTGGCTGGTGGGAGTTTCTGCTCTATTCTCTTTTTTTTTGCCCAGCCATTGGGTGATCAGCATTTATTGAAAAGGCAGAGAATAAATGATAAGAATTGTTTATACAAACATGATAAATAAGCTTCTAAACATAAGCCTTTCAGTGCCAGGTCCAGATTGGAACAAGATATGAAGGCAGAAAAATCAGAATTTTAATAATACAAGGAAAACATTTAAACAGTGCACAAAAACATTATGCCTGCACCCCATATGTTTTATTAAAGAAAGAAAGCAATTTGGTGTGCATCACACTTACTCATTGGTATTTTCTTGGAGGACAACCTTCAGCTCATCTATAGGAAGCACCTTTTGCCACAGCACCTTCCTTGATACATCTCTAGATGACAGAAGTAGAGCAGAAGCCTACGAACATTTCTCACAGGGCTATTGATCTCCTTGTATTATGAGCATTTCTTTGTTCACTTCTTCTGTGTAAGATGAATCCATCCACATTGAAAATGTAACTTGCCAGGACACAGTCCTTGTTAGGATAGATTTGGAAACATTTTTACAGTGAACCAATCTGATGATGCCATAATAACTCTGTGTTTAGTATCGAACATTGAGCATGCTGAGGAACTTTCCATTTGCTCTTTTTGGGGAAAGTAAAAACTTAAATAAATAAAGGCAGTCAGTTGCAGAATGAAGTACCTGTGCTTTTCAGTGTGCATTAGATTTGAGGAGCAGATGGAGAGCATCAGAGATGAGGACTACTGGACAAGATCATTTTGAAAATGCTTTGCCAACAACAGATTTTTCTGTCATATTGATCAATTATTGAACATGAATTTCTTATGGCAGCCAGGAATGAAGATTGCTGTGACAAGGAAGGAGTTGATATTGTCTCTTACAACAAATATTTATTATTTGTGGGCACATATTCAGTGCACTATTGTGATTGACACAGTATTCAAAGTTCCATCATTCCCATGAGAAATGAGTCACCCACTCATTGTTATCAGCGAGTCAAATTTAGCTTGGATATTTGAGCCATAAGCACAACTCCATCAAATCTGCTCAGCTGAAAAACATTAATAACTAAAGCTGCAAAAATAACCTACAGGATAAAGATAAACCATTATAAAATCAACTGTTGTTCACAGATAGTAATTTGGGGTTAGGATAAACATTTTTATTTCCTGTTGTAGCAAAGCCTTGTAAGTTATAACAAGCACAACAAAATCACCTATATCCAAACTGCCTTTCCTTCACTCTAGTCTTCAATACTATTCTGTCACGAGCCAGCTTTCATATGTACAATTAGTCATATATGGGGTTTCTGAGTTTTAGGAAAACAATCTTGTGGGGTGATTATTCTTTACTTCTTACTGGCCACATTTAATATGTGAATAATACCATATTTTGAAGAGTGAATTAGTTTTTATCCTTTTCTCTGCTGTAGGGAACCAGTGGAATATAATTAAAACATTTAAATAACCATCAGCAGTATGAATAAAATATCAGATGCCTTCTAACAATATTTCATATTTAAACTTTTATTAAAGCTAATGGGAATTTTGCCTGCACAAAGACCACTAGATAGCAAATCTATAGAAGAATCTAATATGTATTTAAATAAGTAAAATAAAATGGAGCATTTCCTGATGTTAAAATAATCAGAATGATACTGAGAACAGTGTGTCACAGAGACCACAGATGTCTGGCATGTTATCTTCAGAGTAGTTCAGGTTAATCTGTACATAGAACTTGTCTCAGAAATGACTGCAAGAGTAAGTTCACAGTGTTGCTTTCACAAAGGAGAGGGCAAGAATGGAGAAGGTGCTTTCAATGTTTAGTCCTGACTAATGAATGGAAAAAGGGTCTTCTCTTTCAGGGTCTCCTTTGCATCTCACGGCTGTCCTAAAACAAGTTCAGAAAAATCACCATTACCTGTCATGCTTGATGAAGCCAAAGTATTATTGTGCCTACATCATTCACCTTCCTAAAAGACAGAGAGAGGATTCTAAAGGCCTTGAAACTTGACTCTTGTGGTGGTGGTTCTTTTCAGGAAACAGCAACACTTCTTTGCACTGGACATATGTGACCTAAAGTGTCCTTATGAGGCCCGAGAGATGGATCAGTAGTGAAGAGGACTTACAGCATTTGTAGAGGACCTGGGTTCAATTTCCAGTACTTACAGTGCAGCTCACATACCATCTTCTGACCCCAGGCACCAGGCATAACACAACCATGCTACAAAGACATCCATGGCAGCAAAACTTATCTAATAAATAATAAAACCTTCTTATGGACTCTGCTAACAAAGCATGGTTGAACACCACCATCCACTCATGATCCTATTGTAGGGGCTGCTTGTCATCTGAGAATTTCATAAACCCATGTTTCTGGCTTCACTATAACCATATTATTTGAATTATTTTCTTCTTACATCTCATCCTGGCAAATGCTATCCCCGAGATGAGTGTCCTGCCCCTCCAGCCTTCCCTTATCTGGGCTAGAAAACCCCAAAGAGAAAGTGTGTTGTCTGTTCAATTCCAGTGAAAATTCTGAGGCTAAATCTTCCTTGTCTTTCCCTCCACCACATGGCCACTCTTAAGAGAGAACTACAGAAGTCAGAGGAGTCTGCGCAGTGGTAGCCAACCTTGTGCTGGCAGGTATGGGAAGAGCCTATGAAGCATTTATGAGGAAGATGAAAAGATAGTTCTTTAAAGAAAAAAGAAAAAAAACATGTTGTTGTTGTTTTATTTTCACCAGAAATGAGAAGCAATAAATACAAATAGTCTATAACTCTAGAGGAAAATTTCATCAATATGTATTTTATAAATGGTATAATTGAGGGAAGCTTACAGAGATTAAGTAACTTGAGGAATAAGGAGAGATAGTTAGTAAGGTTCTTATTTTTAACTCCACGTCTTTCCAGACATTGGTCCATGACAACCACGGTCACTCAGGAGAGGAAGAAGTATTTCAGCTTTCTCTTAAACCCACTACAGTTTTTACAAGCTTTTAAGAGTGCTGAAGGTATTTTGGTTGGATGCTGGTTGTTTATTTGTGTTTCCTAGGTAGCCCTTTCTCTGGCGATGCTGAAACATCTGCTTACAGCATGCTGGTATTACATCTGCTGAGGGCACACTGGTATGAGCTGCTGAAAAGCTGCTATCTTAAAAGACTCATAGGGGTTTCAACTTTTTCTACCAAGGAAAATATCTTTAACGAAAAGCCCTTTAAGGAAAAATAGGATAATTCAAAAAAGTCTCCCTCCCCCACCTCTCTCTCTCTCTCTCTCTCTTTGTGTGTGTGTGTGTGTGTGTGTGCACATACGTGCATATATGTGTAAGTGTTTGTACATGGAGATCAGAAGCTGAGGCCATCTCTCTTCCTCTGTCCCTTTCCACCTTGCTGATTTACCAGACAGGCCCTTTCATTGAATATGGAGCTTGCCTACGTGGAAAGACTCTGACTGGTGAACTTAGGGCTCTTCAGTCTTTGGCCTCCCTAGTGCTATGATTACAGGTGAATAATGCCACACCTGATTTTTTTCCATAGGTGTTTGGAACATAAGCTCAGTTCTTCATCCTTGTGTGGCCACCATTCTCTTTACTGAACCATCTCCCAGCCCAAAGAAGAAACTCTTTTGAAGGGTACTCCAGGAGAAATGATCGTCTTGATTCCAAGCAGGAAAAGCCTTCTCAGAACAGTCAGCTCAGCCCTTGAATGATGTTGATATTTAGAATATGGTTTTCTTTTTTAGCTTTTCCAAATCATCTCTGTCTTGAAAAACCAAATAAGCCAGGAGTACTGGCCCATGCCTTTAATGCCAGTACCTAGAAGGCAGAGGCAGGTGGATCTCTGTGAGGTTGAATCCAGTCTGGCTTACATAGTGAGTTCCAGAACAGGCAGGACTACACAGTTGGACACTGTCTTGAAAGATTCAAAACCAACCAACCAACCAACCAACCAACCAACCAACCAACCAACCAAACAAACAAACAAACAAATAATAAAAAAAATAGAAGGGTCAAGCATTTTGCTCACTTACTGGAGAATTTCCTAATTGATTTTGTTCCAATTATTCATTCTTAAGTATAACTGCTAAAGTTATTAGAATAAAGAACTCCTTAAAAGGAAAATGTAAGGTTATTGATGTTTGGAGTGGATCCTAGAAAGAGAAACAAAGGCATGACCAACTTCTCTTCATGTCTTTACATTTCAACAACCTTACTTTCTTTAAAAAAAAATCTTACCAAGTAGGTGGAAAGAATAGTCTAATACCACACTTTCTGTTATGTGCTTATTCTGATTAATAGAGATGAGGACTCATTCTAGCATCAACTGTTCAATCTGTGTAAATGCCAAAAGGATAATAAAGTGTGTGTGTGTGTGTGTGTGTGTGTGTGTGTGTGTTGGGAGGCATGCCACAGCTTCTCACATTTCATGGTACCCTGGGTAGGAGACAGTGATTTAGAGAATAGCAACATGCCCTTCTAGATACATAGAACAGGATCTGAGCTGGCTAGATGCAAGGGCATTCCTAACTATACTATGAAGATTTACTCTTGTTAGCAGTAAAGTATTCTGAATCCAGGGTACTGAAGATGGCTGGGGAAGTTAGCAGGTGCCCTTTTCAGTAGGGTGAGAAGTGACTGGCTATGTGACCTGGTGTAAGACATGTGTCTCAATATCTTTCTTATCTGTATCTATTTGCCACCCAAGTATATATAGCTTCATCAAACCTACATAAGCAGCACCATGTAATGAGATAAGCCCATCAAGAAGGAATTATCTTTCTGCCTTCACAGAGGAGGATGCTGAGGTCAGAGTATAGGGGGATTTGTGCTTAAACAGACAAGTGTTAATCATAGGCAAATCCATGACAATATAATCACGAAATACAGCCTAGTAAATGATGGCTCAGACTATGAAGTCAAACACTTGTGTATCTAGTCTTTTTTTTTCCCCATTATTCTCCTGTTTTTAGGGAAGCAAACTAACTCTGAACCCTAGCTCGTTCAACTGTAAACAGAGTTATAGTGAACACATACTTGTAGGAGTTTATAATGGTAAAATAGAAAAATACAGCTCCTGGCACAAATAAAGTAAGAAATTCTACTAGCTTTTGCTACTGATACTTTGAGGCAGGCAGCTAAGATACAACTCAGCAGACTGGGCTTTGGAAACAAGGAGAAATCTAGTGACCAGAGTTCAGGCAAAATATAAGATCAAAATGAGACATGGAGCCCTCATTTGTCTAGCCACCTTCCTGTTTTAGCTTCAGTAGCAGCTGCCAGGCTTCTTCTGCAGAATTACCCCTTCCTTTTACCTTTAATTGACTTTGCTTCTGTGACTATTTAGAGCCATTGTGATTGGTTTAGTTCTAATATAATTAAATTGGATTGGGGGCTTTATTATTTTTTCTATGTTTTTTCTTTTTTCATTTTGTATTTTTTGAGACAGGATCTCATAAAACTAGGTTCAACCAATGACTACCCTAAAGACCTCTGCTGTAGGCAAGAACCAATCCCTGACACTGTAACCATACTCGCTACACTTGTTAGACAGGAATTTAACATAACTGTCCCCTGAGAGGCTCCACCAAGCAGCCAATGGAAAGAGATGGAGAGACACACACTCAGGCATTAGTTCAAGCACAGGGTCTTATGGAAGAAGTGGAAGAAAGATTGAAGGACCAGAAGACAGGGACTCCACAGGAAGACCAACAGAGTCAACTAACTTGGACTCTTGGAGGCTCCCAGAGACAGAATCATCAACCAAAGAGCAGGCTGGGATGGACCTAGGGCCCCTGCACGTATGTAGCAGATGAGCAGCTTGGTCTTCATGTGGATCTCCCAAACAACTGGAGCAGAGGCTGTCCCTGAGCCTGCTGCCTGCCTGCCTGCGGATTCTGGGCCCCTAAAAAGACAGCCTTGAATGGCCCTACTGGGAAAGGATGTGCTTAGTCTCCTAGCGACTTGATGAGGATCCGACATTTTCTTCTGTTAGCCTTTGTTGGCACCAGGCATGCATGTGGTGCACAGACATGTGAAAAGAAAGAAATATTTAAAAGAAATGAAAGAGTATGCAGTTCTGTGGCTAGCTACTGATTTTTTATTACCTCTCCTACAACACTATTTCTGAAGAATTTAATTCTGCTTGAACTTGCAGCCATACCATTTCATAGGTTAATTTATAAGTGACAGATGATTTCATGCTTTACCCAAATTTAAACAAATTTAAAGTGCCATAGCATCTCACACTGTGTGAGATGGGAACATGGCCTAATGTTGATTGTATTGTTCTATTTCTAACCAACTAGTTGTAAAATGTTTGCTTGTTTGTTCCTTTGTAACACTGGGGGCTGAACCAAAGACCTTCTGTACATCAGGAAAGAGGTCTAGCACCAAGGGTTGAGAGAATTTTACTAAATTCTGCTGTGCTATCTCTTTACTCTCAATAAAGCCTTTTATCTCATGACTTATTCAGAACAGCAAGTATTCTGCTTACAGCACAGCCCCAACCTACCATGTAACAAGGTTGCGGTACTGTGTGTGTGTGTGAGGGGGGAGCATATAAAAATGTCCCCGAGAATCAGCTAAAGGTCAAGGGCTGGGCTAGGAGGTAGAAAGCTCAGGCTGTGGTTTCAGCAAATCGAAGCAGATGGCATTAACCCACCTTTCTTTCCCCAGAGCAAAAAAATAATATGCTGAAATTGGTTTATTTCACTTGGCTGTGGCAAAGGAGGCAAAGTCTCAAAACGCAAAAAGCACTTGGGGAAAAAGTCATCATTTTGCTTATAGGATGGAGAATTCACTCTGATGGATGTGATCACATGAAGAAATTGTGTTACTAGGAACTCAGGAGTTAATTCCAGTGAACGCTGGGGTGTGTCCCAAGGACTTTCTTACTCTACAAGTCCTTTCTGTTTTTGCAGAATGTGTTGTTTGCATGCAGGCCTGTGTAGCTTGTGCTTCCATTGACTGCTAATTACTTCATTAATTCACCACTTATTTTCTGAGTGCTTTTGCTATGTGCTTAGCACTAGGGTTATAAAAGTGGGCCAAGAATGGCTGTTTTTTTTTTTTTTCATTGAGTCACTACACAGTTGTTAAATATCCACCACACGGCAAGCAGTAAGGACATAGAGGTGGATTAGCCATAGTTGCCCTCCTGTTGCTCAACCGTGATACTCATATTGTAGCCTGAGGACCAGCAACTTCACCTGAGTTTGTCAGACAAACAGAACTGCGGCCCACCTTAGACAAGCTGAGTCAGCGTTCACATATTAACAGGATTCCCAGGTAATTTCTATGCTTTTGAATGTGAGAATACCAGCCTTAAGAAAACTTAGAACAGGATAGGGAGATTGCTGGAGAGACTCTGTGAGTATGAGGACCTGGGTTTGGATCCCAGCATGTAAGACTAGTGTGGTCGAACGAACCTGTAACCCCAGTATTGTGGGGGGGGGTGATGATCACTGGGGCTTGTTTGTTGTTGTGCTAAGAAAAACAACCCAGAAAGCTCCAGGTTTTTGTATGACATCTTTTCTCAAGGGAACAAAGCAGAGAGGGCTAGAGGATGATACTTGAAGTCTTCTGGCTGCTACACACACAAACACACAGACACATGTGCACACACACACCAAAGAAAAGAAAAACAACATAAAGAGAAAGTTTGTGGTGTAAACTGCTTGAAAAAAGAAAAAAAAGTAACCAAGTGGTTTAGAAGCTTGGCTGCATCTGCTCTGATACTTGGATGAAACTGAAATGAGTCCTTTATCTGCATTAGGACTAAGCATGTGGCTTCAAAGCAGAAATAATAGCATCTGCTCTGCCTCCTTCGTGTGCTGAAACACCAAACAGAAAGGTGGCTGTAAATCGTTAGTTTCATTGGAGAGTTAGACACATCTATTGTATCATTTCAAGTTTGGGGAAATGTCCATGTATCCAGCTTCACTTCCTCGCCCAAGAACTGGAATTTAATTCTGACTTAAAAATTCCCCATTGTGCTTATCTGTAGGGATGTTTATTTCCACTTTCCAGAAAAAAAAGGAATCACAAAGTTATGATGGGCCAATCTACAGAAGAGTTCCAGGGCTTTTTAACTCTAAGTATTGAGAAATTATCCATGACACATTTTATATTCAGTTCATTTCAGTGAAAATAACCAAGGGCTTGAACACAGGTCATGCTTACTTGGTTTCCACCCCTCAAGGAAAGGTTGGGCTGGAGTTGGGAAGAAACAAAATTATTGACTGTACAGTAGTGAAGGCTCATGGGTATGATGAGTTTGGTAGAGAAAATAAATGAAGGCACAGGTGTATTTGTAAAACAGATTTGTAAATCAAAATAACACAGTTGACTTCCACAGTTTCATTACTGTTTCTCAAGCAAATTTTCTGGGTAGGAAAATCTTTGTTAGATCATGAGAAGGGCATCGCTCTTAGCCGTGAAGTCTCGGGACACAGACATACAAGAGCAGGGATTAATTTCATCTCCATGGCCTCTGAGGCTCTCAGGAATATACTGTTTTAACTTATTTTACCAAAATAAACTTTGATTGGTTTCTACACTAGGAAAAATTGCTGGATGAAGTCAGAGTAGGTTTTTGACGAGGAAAATCACATCAGGGTTCAGCTGTCAAGAACGAGAGCTGAATGCACTTTTATGCCCTGTTGCTCCTTCTGTCTTGCCCCTTGGAGTCACTACTCAACTCAGTGTTGAGACAGCAAGAGCATACACTTGGTGCAGCAGAAACCTTTCTCCAGTGCTAGAGAGTGGAAATCAGTGCAGAGAATGAAGTTTCAGTTCTGGACACTTCAGCAGTGGGGCAATCACGAGTGCCATTTCTTCCATCAAAGGTTAAGCTGCCCAACAAGTTTAAATCCCTAGCTGACTCATTACACTGTGTTTTATTTTTGAAGTGAAATAATTGGAGTTTTAGTTATCCAGAAACTAGAGATGTCCTGCATTTTATTAATCACATTGTCGTCTGAGGAGGGCCTAGAAAATGAAAGATCATGTTTCTTCAACCATCCTAGACAGTTCCCAGGATAGCTGTGACAGAGATCCGAGAGTGAGGAGACCTGAGTCACATTTTAAATGTGTTTAAAGATAATCACCATTTTTTTTTTCTTGACACACTGCTCTAGTTCACATGTGACTAGGTGAAATTGTAGCTAGGTAAGTGTGTCTTCGCTCTCTGCCCTTCCTTACCAGCTCTATTCTACCGTAGGACTGTGAGTTTCAGTTTTGTCAACTTGATATAAACTAGAGAAGAGGGAACCACAACTGAGGAACTGCCTCCTCCAGATGGGCTTGTGACATGCCATTAAGACTTTGTATTGGTTGATAATGTTAGAGGGCCCAATGCCACTGTGAACAGTCCCATCCCTGGACACGTGGTCCTGAGTTATATGAGGAGACAAGCCGAACAAGCTATGGGTAGAAAGCTAGTAATCAGAGTTCCCCCATGATTCTTCAGTTCCTGCCACTTGGGTTTTGACTTGAGTTCCTGCTCTCACTCCCCTTCGTGATGGATGGTAAGCTGCAAAATGAAATGAACAAATTTTTCTCCAATCATCTCATTGTCACAGTGGTTATTACAGCAACACAAAGCAAACTTGAACATAAATTGGCATAGAGAAGACACATATTTCTGTGATAGATCTAACAATGTTTTGGTGGAGGCTTGTGGAAGGATTTTGAAGCTTTTGGCTAGAAAGGGCCATTGAGTGCTCAGACCTTAATGAGATGTGGAATTTGGGAGAGAGGGCTGTGTGGATAGGTCCAGAAAATTGAAGGCTTAGCTCGTAAACTTCCAGAGGGAAGGAAAGACTCTTTCAGGGTCATTTATGCAGTATAGTAGATTAAGCTTCTAGGGAAGTAAAACTTTGCTTTACTGGAATGATCAATGCAGGTTAGCAGAGCCTGAAGAATTGGAATGATTAAACAGAGACTAGCATCACTGACATGAAATACTCAGAGAAGTGTTTCTTATGGTCAGTACATAGAAGCTATAATCCAGAATGGAGGCAATGCTGTACCTCATACTGTCAAATTTGCTAATTGGTAGCAGTCTGCAGGTAGTACATAGTTGACACCATGAAAATTACAGGAGGGCCAGAGTCATGGAGAGTAACTGAGGCTAAGTAGGGTGAGAGGTCAGGAGAGCCCACCCTTGTGAAGGAATAGCCTCAGTTACAGGGTAGGCCACAGCACACTGGGGTAGTAGGACAATGGGTGACCACTAATGACAGTAGCACATGTAGCTGACCTGAGCCCACGAGACAAGCTCTGCGAACTGTAGATGCCAGAGCCAGAGGAAGTGGCACTATCCAACTCCTTTGGAGCCCAGAAGATCCTGACCGAGTCCTAGATGATGGACCACTCAGCCACAAGATTTGCAGCTACATTGCTGAACTTTGGTTTTGCTATAGTGTGATGGATTTTAAAGATATTTTATTATTTTATATGCATAGTTCTTTTTGGTGGATATATGACACTTTACCACGTGTGCACCTGATATCTGAGCAAGCCAGAATAGGGTGTTGGATCTCCAGGAACAGGAGTTTCAGATGATTTGGCACCATCATATAAACACTAGGAATCAAACCCAGGTCCTCTGGAAAAGTAGTCATTAAGAGTAGACTCTTAACTCTGTAATCTTTCCATCTGTGCTGTGAGATTGCTTTTATGTACTGTTTCTTCCCTCTTGGAGTAAGAAATCAGTTAATTTGTTTTTGAAGACTTAGGATATTTTAAAGAGACTTTGACCTTTAAAATGTTTGATTTTTTTTTTTTTTTAAGGACTGTGGTACTTTGAAAATGTTACTAGCAGCTTGCAACCCCACTAGCAATGAAGGAGTGTTCCTGTTTTTCCAAACTTCACCAACATCTGCTGTCATCTGAGATTTTGATCTTAGCCATTCTGACTGGTGTGAGGTGGAATCTCAGGGTTGTTTTGATTTGCA
>NW_022196913.1:90545992-90550699 GCF_008632895.1 Mastomys coucha
TGGATGGATCTGGAGAATATCATCCTGAGTGAGGTAACCCAATCACAAAAGAACACATATAGTATGCATTCACTGATAAATGGATATTAGCCCAGAAGTTCAGAATACCCAAGACACAATCCACAAACCATAAGAAACTCAAGAAGAAGGAAGATCAAAGTGTGGATACTTCGTTCCTTCTTAGAAGGGGGAACAAAATACCCTTGAAAGCAGTTGCAGAGACAAACTATGGAGAAGAGACTGAAGGAAGTACAATCCAAAGACTGCCCCACCTGAGGATCCTTCCCATATTCAATCACCAAACCCAGATACTATTGTGGATGCCAGCAAGTGCTGGCTGATAGGAGCTTGATATAGCTGTCTCTTGAGAGGCTCTGCCAGTGCCCAACTAATACAGAAGTAGAGGCTCACAGCCATCCATTGGACTGATCACAGGGTCCCTAATGAAGGAGCTAGAGAAAGGACCCAAGGAACTGAAGGGGTTTGTAGCCCCATAAGAGGAACAACAATAAGAACTAACCAGTACTCTCAGAGCTCCCAGGGACTAAACCACCAACCAAGGAGTACACATGGTGGGACGCATGGCTCCAGCTGAATGTGTAATAGAGGATGGTCTAGTCAGTCATCAATGGCAGGAGAGGCCCTTGGTCCTGTGAAGGTTCTATGCCCCAGTGTAGGGAAATGCCAGGGCCATTAAGCAGGAGAGTGTGGGTTGGTAAGCAGGGGGAGGGGGAAAGGAATAGGGGATTTTTTTTTTGGAGGGGAACCCAGGAAAGGGGATATCATTTGAAATGTAAATAAAGAAAAATAGTAAAAAATAAAAATAAAAAGAAAGTGTTACTATATTTCATATTGTGAATTTGACATGAGATCTTGGGATAAACAAAGGAAATGTTGCAGTTTAATAGTGTGATATTTGTGTGTCCAGATGTCAAGGGTGAAATTGTGTTGGTTAGTTTTTCTCCACTTGTCCTAAACTAGAGTCACCTGGAAAGAGGGAATTTCAATTGAGAATTGCCTCCATTAGATTGGCCTGTGGGTCTACCTGTGGGCCTACCTTAGGGCCATTTTCTTGAATAACGATTGATTATGAGAATGCCTAGACCACTATAAGTTTCACCACCTTTGGGTGCATGGTTCTTGGTTGTGTAAGATAGCAAGCTGAGCAAGCAAGACATGGATATCAAGCAAGAAAGCAGCATGCCTCCATGGTCTCTATAGGTCCAGTCTCCAGGCTCCTTCCTTGAGCTCCCTACCTTGGCTTCCCTTGGTGCTGTTCTGTAATCATCTCTAATTCAACTTAAACCTCTCCTACCTTGAGTTGATTTGGGTCACTTTTATCACAGTAGCAAAAGACTAAACCCAGGCTGGTGTCTTATCTCTGCCATTCATGACCTGTACCTGAGTCTCTTCAGATACAAGCCCAAACCCTTTCCCACGTTTTCATTACAATCTTTTTAAAGTAGCAGTCACTGGTCTTATCAAAATCTTCTTCCTATAATTGCAATTTAATTTCCTCCCATGTGTAGGCATTGAACTGTATATTGAGCAACAGACAAAACTGCTTGTTTCTCTCATCAAAATTCTTCATTTGCCAGGGAACCAGACAACAGGTAAACCATCTAAATGAGTTAATTCTCTGTTAGTGAGAAATGGGGAGACAGTTCAGGAATTATCAGGCTGAGGATAGGCTAAATGCTAGAAGTCCCTGTCTCCAGAGTGGCTGGCTGCCTGCTCATTGAAGCTATGATATACATATTGAGACCAGCACTATAAGAAGAGGCCAGACATACTAAGATCTACTTCTCTTTGTGGCTCTAAGAAATATATGAGGCCCCTGAAACAATGAAAAATCATTTGTACCTATTAAGTTTTTTTAAAAATTCTTATTTTTATTTTCGTACTTCCAGGAATGACTTTCTACAAGGAAATCCTCATTCACATGATGCCAGTAGACTTCTGTGGCTAACACGCACACAGGACATCTATAAACAGAAGCTGATGCCTGTAGTGTTATCTGTGTGCCAGCCTCTAATTTCAGCACTTTGATTATAGTAACTCATTTAATTTTTGCAGTGTACCAGGCTGTTTTGTCACTCCTATCTTATATACAACAAAGAGAGTCACCTGTGGCAAACTTTCACATTTGTAAATATGTAGGCAATTGGCAAGTCTGAATATGTAACTTTGTTTCAATAAAAGCTTCAAACATGGACTATTGTACCACAGAATATGATTTATTAATCATTAATCTCATTTTTTTTTTTTTTTTTTTTTTTTTTTTTGTAGAATGAGCCAAAGGCTTCTACTGTTATGGAGAAAGTTGCTGTATCAAGATAATTTATTCTTGTTAAAGAATATAATAAAGCCAGGGAGAGGTTTTCAGCTTTTAATTATTAAATAGTGATGTAGAACTTCAGACAAAACACCCAGATGCAATTTATATTATAATGTTTTATGTACAGATGTCCAGAAATATGGACTGAGATAAATTTTATAGAGCTTAAGGGATGTCTAACAGTCCTTCCCCTAGAGATGTAGGTCTGTCTTTGTGTTGATAGAGACCTGTATTTGTCTCAAGAACAAATATTATGAAACTTCTGGGGTAACCTGAAAAGATAAAATGTAAAATGTCTTTAGGACTAAATACGTGGCTTCTATGTAAAATTTCAAGTCCATCTCTTCTTTCGCCTTTTTATGGTATTATTTTTCCCCCATTAACATGCTCAAGAATTCACTTTCTGGAAGCCACCAAAATCATGCAATTGCTCTGTCCCTAACTTTTAAAAAATTTGCAAATTTAACTTAGAAACATTGTAGTTTATTTTTGCAGTTACACCTTTACTCTCTTTCTTAAAAGTAAAAAAAGAAAAAAAAAAAAACCTTACAAACAACAGTTGCTCACAGATAAAATAAAAGCTATTGCCCATCTGTCTCCATTGGTCTTTGAAAAACCACAAGTTGTTTTTCTAATTTCTCTTCAACTTTTGACATGCAGCTCAAAACAACTTTTCACAGACAGGTGATATGGATATTTCCAATACTGCCTGCAAATTGTAGGAAGGGGCTGGATTAAAATGGAAGCTCAGATGGCTGCTTTTTTTACAATAATTGCTGCTTCGGCGGTATAACGTGGGAACTGCCATTTAGTTCACTTTTAAGTGTTTAACTAATCTAAATTAAAAATCTAAGATCAATAGCTCCCTTTTAAGACCACAGGGCATTTTTAATAGGGCAGAGAAGTTGAATTTTCAGAACCTGGATGTCTACAGTAGCATTAACACAGGTCTGAAGGATTTCTTTATGGCTCCAATTTTGCAAAAATATTTTAGAAATATCAGTTAGGCCCATTCTAAATACTTCTAAATAGATTATTTCTTCTTTTGGTGCCATCCTTCTTTTGAAAGATATTCTTGTATTAAGGTCAAACTAGCTCCTTAATCTGACTGTTTGTTACATAGAATGGGACGATAATTTCGGTTATTCATCTTTACTCAGCTATTAGAGATACTAAATTTTGGGTGAATTTATAGAAAGAAGGCAACATACATGATTCAGTGACTAGTGATTCAAAGATAGAATGTCGTGTTGGAATTAAGACAAATGGCTCTGAGCCTCGGAGAGAGACCTAATGTTCATTGGGACTCAACTTTGGTCAGTCACAACTGTTTTCTTCCGTTGTCTTCTGTGACAAACAATATAGAAACTCTAATTAGAAAACCACAAATTAGGGCTACAGAGATAGCCCAGTGCTTAAGAGTTCTTCCAAAGCCCCAATCTCAGATCCCAACCCCTACAACTTCTTCTAACTCCAGCTCCAGTGAAAGCCAGTGCCTCTTCTGGTCTTCATGGATATCTGAACTCATGTGGCATACAAACACACATAGACAAATGAGGTTTTGTTTACTAATATGAGGAAGTCACAAGCCTTGAAGGTTTCCCACAGGCTTGACACAGAAGTGAAGAGAAGCTTGAATATGCTTCACTAAACAGTGAAAACTGAGAGTGCTTCCTAAGCATCTCCTCAGAGTCTCAGTATATTCACAAGGAATTTCACAGTAGCTGTTCTCTCTATCACCATTAGCTCATTTGCTTTGTGCAAGGGTAATATTGAGACTCACATTGGGATTGAAATGCTGAAAGAGATTGTCTTTTTTGAATATTCACAATTTACTCTGATTTTACAAAGAAAAAAAAAAGAAAAAGAGACTCTTGACTAATGCTATCATTCTGGATGCTAGTTTCCCTTGGACTTGTCTCATCCATTTTGGTCAAAAAGGAAGCTGAGGGGGTTGAGGGAGACTTCCTCAAGAATCTTGGTACCATATTATTTTGAGCATCTGTTTGGCCATCCTTTCCTCACACTGCAATCTTCCAATCTCACACCACATCATTTTCTCAAAAGCCTGGGCAATAGTGTAAATTTTGTCTCACATGATTTGTTTCATATAACATCTTATCTTTAAAATGTCTACAGAATTCCTGGATTCTTGTAGAAAATGTGTTACTGAGAATGTAAAGTGTATACTTAGATTAAAATAAAGAGTTTTGCTAAATCTGGTAATACGGTGAGATAGAACGTCAACATACAATGATCTTTGGATTTCTCTCCACTGAAAATTAACTTTCTGACCAGGAAAATAAAAAAATAGCATTTACAACATTATTAAAAATTAGGAGCCGGGTGGTGGTGGCGCACGCCTTTAA
>NW_022196913.1:90550709-90553820 GCF_008632895.1 Mastomys coucha
AGTGGGTAATAAGATTAGTCATTGAAAGGATAAAACATTGATGAAGGGAAATGTCTAAAACACAAATAAATGCAAAGCAATCTCTAGATGATGGGTTCATTTTATCCAAAATTAAATACAGACTTAAAGCAATCCCTATGAAAGTTCTAGTGACATTTTTTTTGTAGAAATGAACGATAAACAATACAGACATTCATATGGAACTACTAATCATTACAACAGTCTTGAGTATGAATAAAGTATGATGTGCCACATTTCCTGGTTACTTCGCAAATATAGTAAGCTTTAAAAAATGGCATAGTACTTGTATAAAGATAACGGAATAGAATGGAAGGGAAACTAACCAGTGCACGTATAGTCAACAATGCTGAGAATGTATCATGGGAAAGGACAGTGTCTTTAACAGATGGTGTTGGGAAAACATCATAACTACATACAGAATGAAATTACACATTAGATTATACATAAAACCAACTCAAAATAGATTAAAGGCTTAAACTTAACAGCTGAGGATGTAAGATGTCCAACAGAAATAGCAACAACAACAACAACAACAACAACAACACTTTGTCCTATTGATCTTAATCATAGTTTCCTGAAAATCTAAAGCAAAAGTTAACAAATGAATTTAAAATGTTTGTGTATAAAAAGAGAAACAACCAATAAAGTAAAAAAAGAAATGTAATAAAAGAAAATATTGCAAACCATCATGTGGTTAGAAGTTATATCTAAAACAAAACTGTACAAAGCTCACAAACAGCTTGAGATAAGGGGCACAGTGCTTTTTCCCCCAAGCAAAACATTCAAATGCTATAAGGCATATAATAAATTCTAGGCCATGAACCATCATGGAAATGCCAAGGAAAAACACAAGGCATTTTATCTCTAATTTTTCAGTCAGGATTAGGCATTTTTAAGAGAGAATGATATTCAGGGAGGTAGGCACATCTTACTTTAAGGATTGCCATTATAAAACAAAACCCAGAGAACTAGTAAGTATTGGTAAGGTTAGAGACACTTGCTTTATGTTGGTAGGAAAGAAAATTTGGTCCACCTATTATAAAAAACAACATGAAACATTTTCAATAAACTACCAGTAAACTTACCAGATGATCCAGCAACGTCACTTCTCAGTGTTTATCCATAACAGAAATCTAAAGTCTATAAAAGTTACTTACATTTCTATGTTCACTGTAGTCACTGTTAGGGTTTGAATGGAAAATGTACCCCATAGGCTCATGTGTTTGAATACTTTGTCACCAGATTGTGGCACTGTTTGATGGTGGTTGACTCTATGGAGCATGGGGTCTAGCTTCATAAAGTTCATCTCTGAGGGTCAGGGCTTTAATTTTTAGCTTCATGTCTGGTCCAGCTCTGCTTTCTGACCCAGCCAGATATAACCAAGCATCTTCATTCTCTTGACATCACAGATCAGAGTCTCTTTCAGTGTTATGGCTTCTCTGCCATGATGGACTGTGGCCTCCAACTGTGAGCAACAATAAGCCTTTTCTCCTTACATTGTTTCATGCTGTTGGTCACAGTCAAAAGAAGAGTACCTATTACATGAACAGTAGCTAAGATGAGGAAGCAACCACCATGCCCACAGAGGGATAAATGGATAAAAAATTACAGTGTTTAGAGAAAATTATAAGAACATGTATGTATGGAAGGTAATCATGATGCCCCTTATTTTGTATACCAAATAAAACAGTACAATACAGATGATATATATATGTATGTATAATATATAATACATATGCAATATATATAAATTATACACTCACATACACAAAATAAGATGTTCTTTAGTCTTGAAAAAGAGGGAACTTGGGGCACAAGCTCTGAAGCCAGTCCCACAACACCCAGAGGAAGCTCCACTCCCAGGTGCTCTGACATGCCCAGGATCAGAGGTGAGGAGGACCCAACATCTGTCCCAACACCTGGAGTAACTGGGACCAGCGGGACCAGGCACACGGGAACTCTATAAGCCCAGTGGCTCTGTTTCCTTCTGGTCTCTCTGGGCTGGTGTCCTGAACAGACCTTGAGCGCAAGCTCTGCAGCCAGTCCCTCAATACCCAGAGGAAGCTTCACTCCCAGGTGCTCTGACTTGCCCAGAATCAGAGGTGAGGAGGACCTAACATCTGGAGTAACTGGGACTAGTGGGACCAGGCACACCAGGAACATCACCAGCACAGTGGCTCTGGTTCCTCCCGGTCTCTCTGGGCTGGTGTCCTGAGCAGACCTTGGGTGCAAGCTTCACAGCCAGTCCCACAACACCCAGGGGAAGCTCCACTCCCAGGTGCTGTAACAAGCCCAGAATCACAGGATCCCAGAATCATAGGATCCCAGAGAGAGCTTGACTCTGAGGAGCTCTGACACAACCAAGATCAAAGGAAGGACAAACTCCAGTCAGATTTAGCAAGGGCAGGTAGCACTAGAGATAACCAGATGGTGGGGGTGGGGGAGGGGGTAAGCATAAGAAAATAAACAACACAAACCAAGGTTACTTGGCATCATCAGAACCCAATTCTCCCTCCATAGCAAGTCCTGGACACACTATTACACCAGAAAAACAAGATTCAGATATAAAATCACTTTTCATGGTGATGATACAGGACTTTAGGAAAGACATAAATAGCACCCTTAAAGAAATACAGGGGAACACAGGTAAATAGCCCAGCTCATTGTGAGTGGTGCCATCACTGGCAGGTGTGTTTGGGTTGTATAAGAAAGGTAGCTGAGGCCATTTTCTCTCCGGTGAGTTTCTAAGATGGGACCAGCCAGCCGGGAGGCACAGGCCTCATGAATAGCAGGGGAGTAGCAGGGTGGCAGGGACAGGATCCTCTCAGCTTCCAAGTGACAGAGGTGGATCAGAGACCCTCTCTGCCCCTTCCCTGCAAGCAGAGGGCCTGCCTCCAGGGAGTGCTTTAACCCAGAGACTCCATTGAGATCAGCCATTTTCTCTCTGGTGACTTTCTAAGGCTGGACCAGCAGGGAAGCACAGGCCTCAGGAGTTGCAGGAGAGTTGCAGGGCAGCAGGGAAAGGACAAGCTCTAGTCAGAGACACCAAGAACATCTAACACCAAAAATCAAGAGATGGCGAAAGGCAAA
>NW_022196913.1:90554429-90555348 GCF_008632895.1 Mastomys coucha
GGTATAGAAGAGAGGGAAGGGCCAACTTAAAGGGCCAGTAAATATCTTCAACAAAATTATAGAAGAAATCTTCCCTAACTTAAAGAAAGAGATGCCCGTGAAAATACAAGAAGCCTATAGAACCCCAAATAGACTGGACCAGAAAAGAAATTCCTCCCGCCACATAATAGTGAAAACACCAAATGCACAAAACAAAGAAAGAATACTAAAAGCTGTAAGGGAAAAAGGTCAAGTAACATATAAAGGCAGGCCTATCAGAATTACACCAGACTTCTCACCAGAGACTATGAAAGCTAGAAGATTCTGGACAGATGTCATACAGACCCTAAAAGAACACAAATGCCAGCCCAGACTACTATATCCAGCAAAACTCTCAATCACTATAGATGGAGAAACCAAAGTATTCCATGACAAAACCAAATTCACACAATATATTTCCAAAAACCCAGCCCTTCAAAGGGTAATAAATGGAAAAATTCCAACACAAGAAGGGGAACTACATCCCTGAAAAAGCAAAAATGTAATCTTCCAACAAAACTATAAGAAAATAGGCATATGAACAGAATGCCAGCTCTAACTACAAAAATAACAGGAAGCAACAATTACTTTTCTTTAATATCTATTAATATCAATGGACTCAATTCTCCAATAAAAGTACATAGACTATCAGATTGGGTACATAAACAGGACCCAAAATTTTGCTGAATACAGGAAATCCACCTCAGTGACAAAGACAGACACTACCTCAGAAAAAAAGGCTGAAAAATAATTCTCCAAGCCAATGGCCCCAAGAAAAAAGCTGGAATAGCCATTCTAATATCGAATAAAATTGACTTTCACTCTAAAGTAATCAAAAAGATAAGGAGAGACACTTCATATTCATCAAAGGTATGATCTACCAAGGTGAACTCTCAATTCT
>NW_022196913.1:90557934-90558610 GCF_008632895.1 Mastomys coucha
AGGCAATCTACAGATTCAATGCAATCCCCATCAAAATTCTAATTCAATTCTTCACAGACTTAGAAAGAACAATTGGTAGATTCATCTGGAACAACAAAAGACTCAGGATAGCCAAAACTATTCTCAACAATAAAGGAACCTCTAGTGGAATCACAATCCTGGACCTTAAGCTGTACTAGAGAGCAATTGTGATAAAAAACTGCATGGTATTGTTACAGTGACAGGCAGGTTGATCAGTGGAACAGAATTGAAGACCCAGAAATGAACCTACGTACCTATGGTCAATTGATCTTTGACAAAGGAGCTAAAACCATCCAGTGGAAAAAAGACAGCATTTTCAACAGATGGTGCTGGCTCAACTGGTGGTTAACATGTAGAAAAATGCAAATAGATCCATTCCTTTCTCCTTGTACAAAGCTCAAGTCCAAGTGGATCAGGGACCTCCACAACAAAGCAGATACATTGAAACTAATAGAAGAGAAAGTGGGGAAGAACCTTGAACAAATAGGCACAGTGGAAAATTTCCTGAAGAGAACGCCAATAGCTTATGCTGTAAGATCAAGAATTGACAAATGGGGCCTCATAAAGTTGCAAAGCTTCTGTAAGGAAAAAGACACTGTCAACAGGACAAAATGGCAACCAACAAATTGGGAAAAGATCTTTACCAACCCTATAT
>NW_022196913.1:90559323-90570859 GCF_008632895.1 Mastomys coucha
CTGCAGAGATTAACTATGGAGCAGAGACTGAAGGAAGGACAAGCCAGCCTAAATATCGCTATCTCCTGGGAGGCTCTGAGAGTACCTGAGTAATGCAGATGTGGAGGCTCGCAGTCATCCATTGAACTGAGTACGAGGTCCCTGGTGGAGGAGTTAGAGAAAGGACCAATGGAGCTGAGGGGTTTGCAGCCCCTTAGGACGAACAACAATGTGAACTAAGTAGTACCCTCAGATCTCCCAGGGTCTCAAGCACCAACCAAGGACTGCACATGGTGGGTCTGATTGTTCTGGCAGCATGTGTACAGTAGAGGATTGCAAATTTGATCATCAATAGGAGGAGAGGACCTCGGCCCTGTGAAGTTTTTGTGCCCCAGTGTAGGGGAATGCCAGGGCCAATAAGTGGGAGAGGGTGGGGTGGCAGGCATGGGGAGGGGGGAAGCAACAGGGGTTTGTTCTTGTTGTTGTTTCTGTTTGTTAGTTTTTGGAGGGGAAACTGGGAAAGGAGGAATTTACATGTAAATAAAGAAAATATCTAATAAAAATGCAAAATGAAAAAAAGAAAAACCAAAAAAAAAGAAAGGTAGCTGAGGGTGTCCTTCCGTGGTTTCTGCTTTGGTTTCTGCCTCTAGCTTTCTGCTGTGGATTCTCTACATGAAAGGGTCTAACCTATAAACCAAAGTAAACCCTTTCTACCCCAAGTTCCTTTTGGTCACTGTAGCAACAGAAAGCAACTTAGGACATTATAAAATCTGCCTTCACCTACATGCTTACATCATGGGGGCCACCCATTATTACACACCTAGGGAAGGAAGGGTTCACCATCAATTAATGCTCAATGGTGCATAAATAAATATCTTTTCTTAATAAGTCACTCACATGAGCTGGTGAGATGGTTCAGTGGTTAAGAGCACTGAGTGCTCTTCCAAATGTCCTGAGTTCAAATTCCAGCCACCACATGGTGGCTCACCCCCTTCTGGTGTGTCCAAAGACAGCTATAATGTACTTACATATAATAATAAATAAATCTTTGGGTCAGAGAGAGCAGGGCTGGCGTAAGCAGGACAGAGTGAGTAGAGGTCCTGAGTTCAATTCCTAGCAACCACATGATGGCTCACAACCATCTGTACAGCTACAATGTACTCAGATACATAAAATAAATAAATAAATCTTTAAAAATAGTCACTCACATGCTGGTATTTTTATCCTAATAGTAGAAACTGGATTAATAAAGTATAAAATTTCACTTGAGCAATATCTAGAGCTCTTCTGTATGACATTGTGACTGTAGTGAGCTATACCATATTATATAGTTAAAATTTTTAAAGGAGATGCTGGAGATATGGCTCAGTGGTTAAGAGAATAGGCTGCTCTTCCAGAGGTTGTGAGTTCAATTCCCAGAAATCACATGGTGGCTCACAACCATCTGCAATGGGATCTGATACCTCTTCTAGTATGCATGAAGACAGAGTACTCATATACATAAAATAAATAAAACAGAACTTTAAATCTTAAGGGAGATCATTGTTTTTAAATATAATATAGCAAAACTCTAAAATGTAAGATGTCATTTCAGTGTTGTTCAAGATGTATGAAATTTTCCAGAGGTGAATCAAGGCTGTTAACACAGTGCTCATTTACAACTTGTATAGTTTTATTGGCTACTTAAAAAGTCAAGTTACTTAGTAAATACCTCAAGCAATGGTGGTGACTTTTGGATGGGTACAACAGACTTGCTTTGGTTTGCAGCAGAATTCGATGTAGGAAAATGAAGTTAAGAGGCCTCCTTGTCCTGCACCAGCTAGGCATCAGCATCCTTTAATAATGCTAACATGCCAAGAGAGCTTGTGGAGGGGTGAACCATGTGCTAAGCAGTATTCACATATTATGTTAATAATTATTGGAGCTACCCTGTAAATCAAGCACTATCGTGACTGTTCACCTTTTGCACATAAGGAAACTAATTAGGCCACTTTCCCAAAGGTGCCTAACTCAAAACAGCAGAACTGGAATGCAAGCTCAGGCCTTCTGTCCCAGGGCTTTTGCCTCTAACAACCACTGTCTAGCTGCTCTCCCTCTTGCTACCCAAACACTTGTCATTCACTCATTGAGCTCCTAGCACTGTTGAGTTCTGAGTGTTCCAAAGGGCTTCTTCCCTAAAGCTCCATCTGACAGTGAAGTCAGAGAGTTTAGTGATGTGACCTTTTAGAGACCGTTCTCTTCCTCTGCATACATATTTATCCCACAGACAACCTTAGCAATCATTCTGCTTCTTGGGTCTTTTCCTCTGCTTTAGTCAGTCATAATGGAGTTCATCATCCTTGTTACCAGACACTCACACAAATCACTGGGATACACGCCTAAAAGAGAGGAGCTTGCTGGGATAACTCATTGTGCCAGCTTTGGCACTGAGCTTTGTGTAGACCAGCAGGGAGTTGGAGTGGACTCCTGGGAGGACTTTCTCTGGGTTCTGCTAGAGGGCAGACCTCAGGCTGTGCTTCATCACTACCCCCACCTTCCCTTTGGTGTTTGATGCTTGTCACTCAGACATTAGCCATGCTCTTCTGGGCCATAGTTTTAATACATGGCATCGGGATATGCCGACATTTAAACCCTCTCATTTATTCAGATGATACTGAGACTAAAGGTCGACTCCCCAACCAAATGAATGCATGTTTTAAAAATGTGACCTAGCTGAGTTAATGCAATGCATAAACTGACACCAAAATGAGACTAATGGGTGGTATTTGCATAAATAGTCTATCAATATTAAAATAACGTGGAAGAAACTCTAGATACAACATTAATTAGAAACCTGAACTAATTTCATTATTAGCCACTGATACCCTTGGAACATGACCATATAGTTTAAAACATAGATCAAAAGTTTGTGAGTTATATGATATGTGAAGAACAATATAATGATGTCATAAAATAAGGCAATATTTTATTTTAAACCTGTACTTTTAAGAAGACATCATATATTTTATATTATTGTTTTAACAGTCTTTTGATGGATAATTCACCAATCACAGTGTTCACTTGTCTCAAGCATAAAATACAAAGATTTTTTTCTTTTAGAAAGATCATAAAATCATGTAATGTTATTAAATTACAGTTTTTGAACAGAATGCAACATTCATAATGTGCCTCAGATATAACATAGTTGTTGATTTTAATTCTTCGATTTGTTGATAGGTCAGAAAGGACACTGATAATCATAGGTACAATTAATGAGGGGCTGAACAGAATTTCCACTGAATATTGCCCGGAATAGTTACTGTGAGAAACCTTTCTTTTTTTTTTTTTTTTTTTTTTTTTTGTGCACATTTTCATCATGTACTTTGGAAGCAATGCACAGACATGATAACTTTAACTTGACAGCTTTCTCTTTTAGCCCGGCGGTGGTGGCGCACGCCTTTAATCCCAGCACTTGGGAGGCAGAGGCAGGCGGATATCTGAGTTCGAGGCCAGCCTGGTCTACAGAGTGAGTTCCAGGACAGCCAGGGCTACACAGAGAAACCCTGTCTCAAGACAGTTTCTTTTTGCGAAACAGGATATTGCTACATAGCCCAGCCTAGTCTTGAACTTGTTATCCACTTCCTTAGTATCCTGACAGCTGGTGTTACTATGCTCAGCTTCTGATAAATGACCTTTCCACTTCTCTCCCTTCCTCTTTTTTTCTTATATTTTCTTTGCTTTATTTTTTATATTTTTATTTTTTATTAGATATTTTCTTTATTTACATGTAAATTTCTCCTTTCCCAGTTTCCCCTCCAAAAAACAAAGAAACAAACAAAAACAACAAAAACAAACCCCTGTTGCCTCCCACTTCCCCATGCCTGCCACCCCGCCCTCTCCCACTTATTGGCCCTGGCATTCCCCTACACTGGGGCACCGAACCTTCACAGGGCCGAGGTCCTCTCCTCCTATTGATGATCAAATTGCAATCCTCTACTATATACATGCTGCCTGAACAATCAGACTCCTCCATGTGCAGTCCTTGGTTGGTGGTTGAGACCCTGGGAGCTCTGAGGGTACTACTTAGTTCACATTGTTGTTCATCCTAAGGGGCTGCAAACCCCTCAGCTCCATTGATCCTTTCTCTAGCTTCTTCACTGCTCTCCCTTCCTCTCATCCCCTCCCCGCTTTTCCTTTCCTCTCCTCCCTTTTCTGCTCCTTGCTTCCCCTTCCTGCCCGCCTCTCTCCACCTCTCTTCCTTCCACACCACTTGTATGTTTGCAGTATTGAAAATTAAACCCAGTGCCCCTTACATGTAGCCACCACTAATTAAAAAAGTATTTTTCAAGATAGACTCTCACTAAGTTACCCAGGTTGCCCTTGAAGGTAGGTTACAGTCCAGGAGGGCACTGAATTTGTAATCCTCTTATCTCAGCCTCCTGAGGAGCTGGGATTATAGGCCTACATCACTTGTTCCAGATTTTGTGATAGATAATTGATAGAAGATATCCAAGGCAGAAGCAAAGCTGTGGAGGGATTCAGTTCATAACAAAGGCCGACAGAGTCTGAGTCACATGAGCACCCCACCCCCAGTAATGCCTTCCCAGACACTGAGACTTAGAGGATATTTTAAGGCTATAAGGAACTGTCTGGAGTGCCCATCATCTCAAAAACATGATCTGTGCCAAGAAGTGGAATCTTTGGCTAAAGGAAAATCAAGGGAAAGACACACTGTGCCAAATGTTAATATGACTACTGTCATTTATACTGCAAAATGATAGGCAAAATAAATTTAGATAGTTAAGTTCTACCATCAGAATTCTTCATAAGAGCAAACCCTTTTTATATTTGTATTTCTATTTTTATTTTTCTTGACATTTTGTACACTTTTTATTGGATATTTTCTTTATTTTATATTTCAAATGTTTTCCCCTTTCCAGGTCTCCCCTCTGAAACCCGCAGCCCATCCCCTCTCCACCTGCCTCTATGAAGGTGTTCCCCCACCTACCCATCCCCTTCTGTCTTCCTGCCCTGGGCCCTGGCATTACCCTACACTGGGGTATTGAACATCCTCAGGCTCATGGGCCTCTCCTCCCACTGATTCACAACAAGGCCATCCTTTGCCACATGGGTCCCTCCATGTATATTCTTTAGTTGGTGGTCCAGTCCTCTGGAGCTTGTGGGGTCTGGCTGGCTGACATTGTTGTGCCCTCCATGGGGCTGTAAACACCCTTAGCTCCTTCAGTCCCTTCTCCAACTCGTCCATCAGAGAGACCCTGCGCTCAGTCCAATGGTTGAGTGTGAGCAGAGCATCTGCCTCTATATTTATCAGGCTCTGTCAGAGCCTCTCAGGAGACAGTCATATTAGGCTCCCATTAGCAAGCAGCTCCTGGCATCCACAATGGCATCTGGGTTTGGTGTCTGTATATGGGATGGATCCCCAGGTATGGCAGTCTCTGGATGGCCTTTCCTTCAGTCTCTTAAGAGCAGACCTTTTATTTGAAAAAAACCAACCAACAAGGCAGCAGGAGATTTACCAATGAATTTCTGCATGTGAGTTCAAATTTTGCTATGATTCTAAGAGAAGGAAGAGAAACCCTTTATAAAATGAATGAAGACATAGAAGAGAGTAAAGCAGAAACCAAAATAGTAACCATCTTAAAAGCATCAGTAAAACAATTGAAATGCTTTGGTTTGCATTAGTCCAAAAGCTCTTTTTCCACACATTCGAAACAGTTCGGAGGACGGCAGGCAAATGCCTCTTTTGTTATTATCTCCAGTCTTCTGTAAATTAGCTATATCCAATAATTCCCTATGTACAGAGACTTCTTCTGTGAAAAAGTTGAGGCCAATACCTTTCCTGGCTCGAGGCAATGGCTTGCATGGACATTTGGATGTAGACACCAACTTACTTCATTTACTCTCTCTCTCTTAAGTTGCTGGAAATCAGTCCGGTGGTTCCTCAGAAAATTGGACATAGTGTTACCTGAGGACCCAGCTGTATCACTCCTGGACATATACCCAAAAGATGCTCCAACATATTACAAGGACACATGCTCCACTATGTTCATAGTAGTCTTATTTATAATAGCCAGAAGCTGGAAAGAACTCAGATGTCCCTCAACCGAGGAATTGATACAGAAAATGTGGTACATTTACACAATTGAGTACTACTCAGCTATTAAAAACAATGACTTCATGGAATTCTTAGGCAAATGGATGGAACTAGAAAATATCATCCTGAGAGAGGTAACATAGTCCTAAAAGAACACACATGGTATGCAGTCACTGATGAGAGGATATTAGTCCAAAAGCTCTCAATACCCAAAATACAATTCACAGACCACATGAAGCTCAAGAAGAAGGAAGACCAAAGAGTGGGTGCTTTGGTCCTTCTTAGAAAGTGGTAACAAAATACTCATGGGGGGAAATATGGATACAAAGTATGGAACAGAGACTGAAAAAAGGCCATCCAGAGACTGCCCCACCTGGGATTCATCCCATATACAGTTACCAAACCCATATACACTATTGTGGATGGCAACAAGTGCTTGCTGATAGGAGCCTGGTATAGCTGTCTCCTGAGAGGCTCTGCCAGAGCCTGACAAATACATAGGCCGATGTTCACAGCCAAACATTAGACTGAGCATGAGGTCCCCAATGGAGGAGTTAGAGAAAGGACTAAAGGAACTGAAGGGGTTTACAACCCCATGGGAAGAACAACATCAACCAACCAGACTTCAAAGAGTTTCCAGGGAGTAAACCACCAACCAAAGAGTACACATGGAGAGACCTATGGCTCCAGCCTCATAGTAGCAGAGGATGGCTTTGTTGGTATCTTTTGGGTATCAATGGAAGGAGAGGTCTTTGGTCCTGTGGAGGCTTGATGTCCCAGTGTAGGAGAATGCCAGGGCGGGGAGGCAAGAGTCGGTGGATAGGGGAGCACGCTCATAGAAGAAGTGGAAGGGCAGATGGGATAGGGGGTTGGAGGGGACCAGGAGAGGGGATAACATTTGAAATGTAAATAAAGAAAATATTCAATTTAAAGAAAAAAGAAATTTGCTATCTGAACTCCCCAGAGCTGCTAGGCATCAAAGGTAGGGGAGGCCTTTGGTCCTGTGGAAGCTTGATGCCCTAGCATAGAGAGATGCTAGAGCAGTGAGGCAGGAGTGGGCGAATGGGTGGGGCAAAGGGGAGGGGGGTTTCGATAGGGGTGTTAGGAGGGGAGTCCGGAAAGGGGGACAACATTTGAAATGTAAATAAATAAAATTACCAATAAAAAAGAAAGTTGTTAAAATACATATATAGAGAGGGTTTTGGATTTCTGTAGACTATGAAATTTAGAGTTAAATCCAAATAAAACATGGCCAGAACTTTTTATGGGTTTTGATTCCTTTCAAATTTTTCAACTCTTTCATATAGATATATCATGAAGGTATAGACAACCTGCCTTTTCATGAGTCTTATGTGGGTCAGTAGAACCAGGAGTCTGTGCTATCAATTTTTATCACTACTTCTGGACCATCAGATATATGCACTTTAAGATTTTTTTGCAGCTCAAATAAAAAGAGTCACCAGATGTTGTTTTGAATGGAGATGTTCTTGGGAAATTTGTACTGTCAGCAGAGATAGCATAAAGGGGGATACAGGCTCTCTATGAGCAATAATTCTCAAAGCTTTGAAGGTCAGTGGGGCTAGGGTACTTGCGAATCAAAATGTTCCTGCACTAGCATTTACCAGGTGGTTGTGTTCATTACTAATTTCAGCTGCAGTTTTCAGAGGGATAAAATGGAAAAATAAATATTTGTGCAATGACTAGAAAAGCCAATTAGCTCTGCACCAGTGAGAAATAATGCAGAACTTCTCATGTCTTGTAATGAATAGTCTCTCTCTCTCTCTCTCTCTCTCTCTCTTTCTTTCTCTCTCTCTCTCTATATATATGTGTGTGTATGTATTTATACACATATATATTATATATTTATATATATTTATATACATATATATAGTACATATATATATATATTTCAAAAGGCATGATTACTGTACCATTTAAGTGATGTACGAATAAGCATATTGTCTGTTTTATCAAAAAATATAAGGCCATGAAATACCTGAATTTTAAGAATGAAAATAATGAAGACAGAATCTAGGTATATATTAATTTATGTGTTCGATTTCAGGGTTTTGTTGGTATTGTTTGTTGTTATTATTTATGAAATACAGGATAATAAATTACACTTTCTTTTTCTTAACTCCTTTCTTTCTCAAGGAAGCATACAGGCAAGAGACATACAGGTGAGAGGTGCCAATTAGTAATTTCATTTCAGGCTTAATATCCCTAACAACTTCACATGTCATTAAGCTTTAAAGATAGAAATGTCTAATTTAATATAGATTTTTCTCAACATAGCTTGATTTCAAAGTATTTGGTGATCTGTTTCATATTTAGCAGCACAAAATTGCCTATATAATAATAATAATAGACCAGTTATACATTTGAAGTGTTTGACTATCCTTTATATATTGAACAATCACTTAGAATGTTAATATGTGAAATAATCCATAAATATATCCATGTCAATTGACATATTTAATTTATATAATTAAATTGATATAATAAATATATAAATATAAATTGATATATTTAATTTTTGTAATAAGCATATAAAAATTTGGAGTAGAGGAAAACCAAATATCTCTATCCTACATGTAAGGACACAAATTTGGGAAGATTATAAAAATCCTATTAGTAGTACTTATGCTTTTGTGAATTAAAAGGCTTTAGACTGAATCACTTTCATGGTGTCTTTTTTAATATTTCACGTTATCTATCCTTTTATTTAGTTCTAAAAAATAATTTCTGCCCCTTGTTGTAAGAGAACTATTTAGTAAAAGTTGGATTACCATAGTGGGAGAAACAGCCACGTCTGCCTAGCAAGAGCTTACATTGCAGTAGAGTAGATAAGTGGGAGGTAATTTAACAAATAAAACAGTAAAAGTGTAGTGGAGATAGTCATGGAGGGTCTGCAAAGACTAATAGTACTTTACAAAAGTCTGTAGAGGCCACTGGTCATGTTCCTGGAGCTTTTCTTGATTACATTTGGACTGCTTTTATATCAGCAGGTGGTCCTCTTCACTGAGTGGAGTATGAAAGAAACTGGAAATGGATGGCCTCACTGCTTCCTCTTACAGAGGAGGTGAGAAGAGACCTAGCAGGAGGTAGAAGCAGCATCCCCCTGCATTGTTAGAAGGGCAGTGTTCGATGAGGACATGCTATTAAGAGTTGCTTCCCTGTTTTATTTCAAAGCAACAGAGCCTTACTCTCCTGAATGCCTCTTTTGAAAAGAAGGTAGTCAGGAAACGTAGGGACAAAGATGGAGCATAGCCTAAGGGAATGGCCAACTAATGACTGGCCCAACTTGAAACCCATACCACTGGCAAGAATCTGGCCCTACTGATACTCTGTTATGCTTGCAGGCTAGCATAGTGGTCCTCTGAGAGGCTCTACCCAGCAACTGCCTGAAACAGATGCAGTGACCCACAGTTATGCATTGGACAGACCTTGGGGAGTCTTGTGGAAGAGTTGTGAGAAGGATAGAGGAATCCAGAGGGATAGGGACTCCACAAGAAGACTAAGAGAGTCAACTAACCTGGACCCTTGGAGGCTCCCAAATATTGAGCCACCAACTAAAGAACATACACGAGTTGGACCTAGACAACGCCCATGCCACACATATGTAGTAGAAGTACAATGTGGTCTTCATGCAGGTACCCCAACACCTGGAGTGAGAGCTGTCCTTGACTTTGTTGCCTGCCTGTGGATCCTGTCCACTAACTGGGTTGCCTTGTCTTGCTTCAGTGGGAAAGGATGTGCCTAGCCTTGCAGAGACTTGATGTGCCATGTTGGATTGGTACCCAGGGTGTCTCTCCCTTCTCAGAGGATTAGGTGAGGGGAGATTTGGGGATAGGGCTATTCAAGGGCTGCAATTGGGTTGTAAAGTGAATAAGTAAATAAATTAATGAACAAAAGAAAAGAAGGTAGACAGTACCACAGGAACAATAAGCTATACTTTCCTTTAGAATAGTCTCAATGAAGGGAGTGCTTGCCTAGTATGCATAAGTTCTCTGTTCAGTCCTCAGTTCTTTAAAAAAAAAAAGACCAGCAGACACAGTCCTAGGGTTCCTATTGATCACAATGAAGTCACCAGTACACTCAACCTGTTAATGCTCTGATTATCATGTGTGCCACATTAATTTCTGGAACTTAGTAGACTGGAGTCTCTCGTGGAACTTCTAAAGTGAGAGTAGTGGCCAACTCACACTTCTAATTAGTCTTTTCACATAAAGCCTTAGCTAAATTGCTTTCTGTTTGGTGGACTTCCTGATTCTTCTTCTCCGCAGCTGAATGATAATTTGCTGAGTATTTGTAAACACCACACTGAGGAAGAATAGCTAAGCCCCAAGTAAATGAGCTCTTCAACACAGATATGCAGACTAATTTTTCTCTAAGGGTGTTAGTATAGAAAGTATGTCCAGAGAACTGTCAACATTCCCACAATTAGACACAGCCAAAATCGAATCACCTTCTTGTGACATTTTTTAAAAGATAGGAAAATATTTGCATGCACATGACAATGTGAATGCTTCATTTTAAGTCATGTCACTCTAAAGAATGGTGTTGTGTTAAGTTTCAATGTCTGTCATCCCAGGCAGCAAGATTTCCCTTAAGCCATGCAGAACTGTAACTGTAAGATAATGTATGATGTCTGATATAATTTTTGATTGATAGAGTTGGATTAAATAGCTTGAGGGGTTAAAATAGGAGCTCATAATATCTAACACTGACATTGGATGTATCTAATCCAGTGTTATTTACTTGCTGGGGCTGGAACTCTTTGCTGTAATTTTGTGAATGAGTATTATAGATTTTATAGATAAAATGCTGGCTTTAGACTGACAGGTCCCTGATTGCTATATGATATTACTACTGGATGCATTGCTTTTTCAAGGGCAATTCTCTCTTAAAAATTCCCAGGAGAAGGTATGTATGTGTCTAAACTGCTCAGTCTCAGTGTGAATTTAGAGCTTAATCGTTAGCTCTATGTATTTTCCTTAGGAGTTGGGAGGACAAGAAAGATATGAAGATGGAGTGGCTGTTCGGGGCTTGAGCAGTGAGCTGAGTTTTTCCCTAAGTCTTGTCCTTCATTTTATTTTTTTTAACCTTTTCCCCAGTGACAAACAACTTTTGTGGATGTTAGCTTGTGCCATTTGTTAGTAAAGAAGGCATAAATTGGGAATGAGTTTGCCCTTGCTCACTCACGGGGAGTTATGGAGCAGTGGAAAGAGTGTCTAACCTTTCTTGTCTGGGAGTGGAAACTCTAAGGTTTTTTGGGGGAAAAGCACCTTAGGTATCATTGTAAGAGTCACCAGTTAGTAGCTTCAAAATCTGCCAAACCTGCTTTTAAAAGATGTGTGTGTTCCCACAGATGTACTAATAATTCTGTGAAGGTATCCAGGGTGTTATTTAAAGACTGACTTATTCCCCAATGCCTTAAGCTTTGATTTCAAAGAGATACTT
>NW_022196913.1:90570869-90572612 GCF_008632895.1 Mastomys coucha
GTGTTCAAAATAGTACAGGTCTGTATAGCCACTTTAGCTGGAAGTCTATTGTTTATTTAAATGTTATGAAGAAAGAATTATATTTTATAAAGTGGGTTAAGAAAGAACTTACCTTATTAGTTCTGCAACATCTGTAATTACAACACTTTAAAGAATTGATGAAAGATTAGTGCTCATTGGGATATTATAGTCACTGTAGGATTTATTTCCACTCCTTTCCCTTTAATGGAAGTTCAAGGGAACTCTGAAAAGATGTCTTAGTAATTAGTTTTGGTACAGAAAATGGATTTTAGGCTAATTCTCATTCTAATCAATAACTGTTACATTTTGAAATTGATCTTTATTGTATAAATATCATTTTAAATAAGAAAGCATGTCATTGTACCTTAGATGTTATTGTATAAACAACATAGTACAAACTTTTTTCCATTGTCCAATTAATAGATATTTTGTGGGTCTTCCAACAATTGGAGGGGGCTTACTCTAACATTCTTGTTTATCTGTGGATCCTGTTCCCCTATCTGAGTTGCCTTGTCTGGCCTCAGTGAGAGAAGAGGGGGCAGTGAGTTGAGGTGCCAGGGTGGGTTGATACCCATGAGGGACCTTCTCAGAGGAGAAAGGGAGGGAGGAATGGTGAGAGGCTTCATGAGGAAAGGCTGGGAGGAGGGGAGCTGAAATTGGAGTGTAAGGTGTATAAACAAATAAATTAATGGAAATAAAATTGAAATAAATTTACTTTATTCTAACCACAAAGAAAGTAATAATAAATTTTCATTAAAACTATCAATGTTAAAAAGATTTGGGCTAAAGATATGGCTCAATGGTATAATGTTTGTGTGCAAGCCCCAGGCTGGGTCTCAGCACCACAAAACAAAATGAAAAAACCCCCAAACCCTAATATGATAAACATTTCAAGCCCAGCAGGCTGGCACACACCTATAACTTTAGCACCTAGGAATTTGAGCCAGAAACTCATGAGCTTGAGGCCAGACTGAACTACATACTGACTTTGAAACCCTGTCACAAAGAAATGAAACAAAACCCATGAGACAGGCTAGGCTGACTCCATGATAGGCTTCAAATTGACAGTTCAGGCCTAAATCTCTGTTTCTAAGAACTGGGGCAGGTTCAGTTACAAACAAACAAACAAAACAAACCAACCCAGGCCCTAGGCAGCCAGTCAGAAACTGCCTTGCCATCAGAAGCTGACCCCTACCTGGTCTGAGGCAAGGGCAATGGGTCAGCAACAGTTTCCAGACTTCCTCAGCAACAGTTCCCACCTCCACCCAACCCCAGTAATGGTTCTGGAATGTCCCTCAGGTAGAGCCAACAAAGTCACATAAAGGTCACCTTCCCCTAATGTGCTTTAAATCAGGGCTGCAAGATCACTTGGTTGTTTCCTCCATGTTGGTAAGGGGAGACCCCAGCATGCTGGACTTCTGCAGAATCAAACGCTCTTCGTTTTTGTATACAGCTTAAGTTCAGGGTATCATTTTTCAATAAATCATGGATTGTTAAGATTTAAAACTTTGAATAGCTTGTAGTAGAAGCTTTTTTAATGTTTGAGTGAAATTCTCATTGTGGGAGTGAAGTAATATTTTGTAACAAATTAGAGAATAATATTCTTTGCTATAGAGTCTAGATGCTTGAAAAAAATATTACCTTAGCTGCATAAGCCTTTACCAAATCTCTTGTTTAATACACTATTTCTTTTTTTCTTTTCTTTTCTTTTCTCTTTTCTTT
>NW_022196913.1:90572741-90612204 GCF_008632895.1 Mastomys coucha
CTGGAACTCACTCTGTAGACCAGGCTGGCCTCAAACTCAGAAATCTACCTGTCTCTGCCTCCCAAGTGTTGGGATTAAAGGCCTGTGCCACCACTGCCTGGCTAATACACTCTTTCTAATAATGCTTTGTTTTTTCTTGTTCTAATTTAAAACAAAAATTGTTTTCTAGAGTTAGCTCCCTAAAACGAAATATAATTTCCTGTTATCTGGTCATCGATCAGTATCTTAGTGATTGATAGAGCTTAGTGTTGGAGAAGTGTTTATGAAGCCTCACTTCTCTCCCTGAGATACAAATTTGCATCTCATCCTCTGAGGACAGGAATGAGATTTGCCTCAGTTGGATTAGCAGCACCTGAAACTGTAAATTCATCGGAAGCAAATTCACTAATATTTGAAGAGATGAACTAGTTGTAAAGCCTTGTGGTTCTATTGGCTATTGGAAAAGACAATGCCATATCTCTACGCATTTGGGAGTTCGGGTTTTGAGCAATGGCTCTGTCTTTGTTGGAGACTTCTGAGTCCTCCTTTGTTTCTCTCCAGAGAGGTGGTCCTAGCAGTGAGCCAGGCTTCAGAATTCACAGGAGAAGGGTGTGGGGTGGAAGGGGTGGGATCTGGTAGGTGTGACTCTGAAAAATCCTCCTTAAGGTATGTCTAAAAGAAATGCAGGGCTGATGCAGAGATCAAAGGAAAGGCCAACCAATAACCTGCCCAACTCGAAATCCATCCCATGGGCAAACACCAATCCCTGACATTATTAGTGGTACTCTGTTATGCTTGCATCCTCTGAGAGGCTCTACCCAGCAGCAGTCGGAAACAGAAGCAGATACCCACAGCCAAACATGAAATGGAAGTCGGGGACACTAAAGGAAGAGTTACCAGTAGATGTTAACTCCACAGGAAGACCAACAGAGTCAACAAACCTGGACCCCTGGCAGCTTTCAGAATCTGAGCCACCAACCGAAGACCATGCACAGGCTGGAACAAGACAGACACAAAGCTCACTCGTCATAGCTGCCCTGTCTGGCCTCAGTAAGAGATGCCTAATCTTACAGAAACTTGATGTGCCAGGGTGGGGGGATACCCATGGGGGGTGTCCCACCCTTTCAGAATGGAAGGGGTATGGGAGGGAGGGACTCCACTCAGTGAGGGAGGAAACAGGATGGGCAGCAGAGTTTTGGATGTAAACAAACTAATTAATTAAAAGGATACAAAGAAAAAGAAAAAGGAGAAAATGTACAGTACTCATGGAATTCTAATACTGCATTCCAGGTATGTCTAAAAAAAGTTATTTCTGTGGTTTTTAATTTAAAGAACTTGGAGCTTTAGGTTTGAGTAACTGTTTTGTGAACTTACAATCAAGAAACAAGTATAGCAAAGGGTATATTTGACTGTCTTTTGTATTTCAGAGCCCCCAAACCACAGCATTGGTCTTTGCAATTCCCCCTTGCTTGTATATATATATATAATAAAGGAGAAAGATATAATATTAGAAAGGTCAAAATAATTACTTTGAAATTTGTAAGAGAAAAGCAACCATATCTGACCTAGAGGGTGATTTTAAGAGTTAATTAGTTTAAATTTGCAGAATGCTTAGTTCAATAATTGTCCAATATGGAATGATCAATAAAATATGTTCCATGTAAAAATGTCAACCACCTAGACACTATTTTCCAACACATTCTAGTTTATTTTCTATTATTTATTTGGATCTATGAGACTTAATAAAGACTTTCTTTTATTGTTTCAGTATCAATATTTTATCAGGTCTTCTTTTCTCAATAAACACAAATTGAATCTTTTGCTGACATGTTTTGAATGCTCAACATCTTTAAAAATGAAAATAGTTAAAGGATAAAGTTATATGGCTCTATCAAAGAGAAAATAAAGTTGGATAGTATTCAGTCCATTTGTCAATAATATATCAAATATTGGAAATGGTTGATGTTTTGTATATGTTTATTTTAGGTTAAAATAAAAATTTAATGGTGCTGTCTATAAGACAATTAAAATCTCAATGTTCTTATTTAATGTTTCCAGTGAGGATTTTTGAGAAACTTATATGGTGGAAATAACCATAAAGCTTCCTTGCTATGGAAATGCTATTCAACTTGGAAATGAGACCATTCTTGTCTACGTGGAAACAGCAGCCTGACCCATTCAGAAGGTGACTACAGTGGGTGACTGTGAATTTACCCTCTGTTGTTGAAGAGAACATTGTAATGGAGGATCTATATGGAATGACATTTTACTTGGAAAGGGACAGACATGGATGTCTAAATTGAGCTCAGAGTCTTTGAGAAACATAAACTTGTGAGGATTTCAAGTCCCTAGGCTCTTTCCAATGGCCATGACTTTCCTCAGGGATACTTTCATTCACTGGTAATTCTCAGCCTTTTGCTAAGTCTGGGACATTGTGCTTGAATGTGACTGAGTACACAGTAGTGTGTTTATATGTTAGAGCATGTTATACCATGCTAGAGATTAAATTGAGAACATACATTGATTATAGCCTATATTAGATACTTTTCTATTTATTGCTTTGGAAAACTATATAGTCAATTCTATTAATGTTTCCATTTTATAAACTAAAAAAGAGAAGAAGAAAAGAAAAAGAAAAAATACACAATTTGTTCAAGGTCCCATCTAAGGAAGTTGTGAAACTGAAACTCTAACTGAACTCCTCTAATTTATAAGGTCATGTAATAAAAGAATCCATCCCTCTTCTTGACCACTAAGTGGCAAAAAAGCAAAAATGATGTAAACCTAAACGTAAGGTCTGAAAACAAGCTAGCTTTTGTACCCTATATTAGGGGGCAGTTACATACAAACAACAATATCAACAAATATTTTTGAAATACAAAGTTTATTTGGGGAAATGTGAATTGTGAGAACTTGGCCTTGTTGTGTCTTCGTAATGTCCTGGTAGTGTTTCATAGTAAAAAATACGTTTTCTGTAAATGAAGTGTAAAATGCTGGTATTAGGGCCAGTGGTTTAGCACATAATGCTGTGTGCTACCAAGACTGACTATCTGAATTTGATCCCTGGGACCCAGATGATAGAGGGAAAACGTTTACTCCCACGGTTGTCTTCTGACCTCTATGTGTGTGTTACAACACACACACCATTCTACTCCCGAAAATGAAACATTAAAAAACCTTGTATGAATGACTTTTGTACAAGGATTAGATATTGCTTATAAAATCCTATTAAGAAATTGGTGCTGGAATCAGCCAGCGCCAGGAAGCTGAAGCTGTTGTGCCAGTGATATTCTGTGGCTGACAGAATATTTATTCTCAGAGGTAACTGTTATAAATTGCATTTTGCCCCTTCAGTTGATGTAAGCTTATGATGGAGAGTGGGCAGAGAGGACAACCTGTAATTCAAGATGATTGGGAAGCTGGTTGCCTGGGAAACTGAGACGAACAGCAGAATGCCCACCAAAATCAACTGTCAACAAGAGGGCATTTCTGTTCTGAGTTGCTTTTTTAATTTATACCTTATGCCTTCTGTAGTATCTAATTAAAGCTACTTACTCTTGATGGACAGTTCATACAAAAATGACCCACATTAGCCAAGAGAGCCTACAAAACTTTTCATAAGCATTTTGCTGACTAAATATTTTTTTGGGAAGAAGATAATAATGCAATGAAAATGAATTTATAAAGTAGTGATGAACATTTAAATATTTTAAATACTTAACATAAGATATTTAAAAGTTTTTAATATTCTTTCTGTGTATACATGATGTATATGCATGTATGTGTGTAGACATGCACACATGTGCTCACCCATGCAGAGGCTGGCAGAAGACATAATGTGTTTCCTTTTCTCTCCCTCTACTGTAGTCACCGAACCTTATGTTCACATTGAAGGTAGGCTAGCTGAACAGAGAGCTCCCATGATCCTCCTGTTTCTGCCCTCCAATGCTAGAGTGTCTGGAGTATAACCAGGCCTGGCTTTAACTTTAGTCTCTTGCTTGTAAAGCAAGGATCTTTGGCCACGTTCTCAGCCTCACATAAAGGCAACTCTTGGTCATAACTTAACTGCACCTATATTTGTAGTCACAAAACCTATTTCTGTTTCTAACATGGGACTTGTATTTGCTATAATCTCTGCTCTTACTCTCTTTACATGAGATACTTTGGTGTATGATGATTATCTTCAAGAATAACACTTAGAAATTCATAAATATTTGATGAAAATGGTATCTAATTTCTCAATGCTTTATAAATATAGACATTAAATTTTTAATTTTAAATGTATTATCTATGTCCATACATATTTTATAGCTATGCATATTTAATAAGATACCAGCACATGAAATTTCAGTACAGAGCCTATGACCAGGGTAATTTCACTTAGGTAAATTTGTAATTAAATAGAATGAATCCATATTTTCTCATCCTTTTCTGTTTTGATTGTCTTTTCCCTTTTTTCCTCTCTGCTTCACCTTATCCTATGATAAGATTATGCACTGCCTCTCTCCTTACCCACAGGCAATCCACGTTACAAGGTACTATATGACCTCTGTACTCTAGACTCACAATTCTGCCTGTATGTCCATGTCTTATCTCATGACAAAGCTTGTGGTACAGTCTGAAGCCGGCAGTTTGCTCTCTTCTGTTGGCTTCTATACCCTGCATCTCCTTTCTATACTTTGGTGTCCTCCATCCTTTCTTCCTTCTCATCCTTACTGCGTTTCAGCTTCATTTGTAGCTGCTTCCTTGTTTTCCATCATTTGTCCTTGTAGATTCTATTTCTCTCCTCTGTGCTGGTAACTGTTCACAAATGATCCGTGCAACAGAGTACAGTTCTGTGTCACCCAGATGGATTAGTAGTTGTTTTCTGCTTTTGTCTAATTTGTCTCTATAGAATAACTTGGATATTTTGCTCAGGTAATTTAGGATGCCTGAGAAGGAAATGCTTTGATTTTTATTCTGCTGACATTAGCTTCCGAGATCCATGGCTTCTCCAACAAGGACAGATAGCCTCCCTAGAGCTATTTCATTGACTCTTCACTGACAGAGTAAAGTTAATAGTCAGACAATACTGTTCTATGCAGAGCCCTTTGCATTTATATTACAAATGAGAGTATTTGAAGTCTTGTGGTTTGCTGGATGTATGGCTCCCCACTGATGTGATAAAAGACCTCAGACAAGGGTTGTTTCTTTCTCTTGGCCCATCCCACTGCCACTGACACCCCATCTTCCTTATACATGATAATATTGATCATATCAGACATTGAGAATGATCTCTGTTTGACAAAATGGCATACTCCAGTGACACTAGGCTGAGGGGTTATTCTGGAGGTAAACCTCTCTGAATTTTCCCCAGAGTAATGCAAAGGAAGATGGCAATATGGGTTCAGTGATGATGGGTTCCTCCTTCCCTGCTCTACCTCTCAATCTCCTTCACCTTTATAGATCTTTGGTCTATATTCAAATGACTATTGTTTGACCAAGCTCTTGTTCCTTCTCATCTGTGGAAAGGAAGGGAGTATGCAGTGAAATAATGTGTCAATCCTTGGAATTTTGTGACTTGAAATTCTTTTGTGAGCAACCCAGAAGACTCCATTCCTGATTACTTGTGATTTTGTGTTCCCGATGGTGTTGCCTGGACTAGATCTTCCACATTCTGCTGAGGGCTTTCCAGCAAAGGTAGATGCAGTACACTCAGAGGGTAGTTATTTGCCTAGCAAAGAGCTTGCCAAGGGCTTTAAAAGATGCCACATCTAGAATATGCTAAGATCATAGATTTCAGTGAGTGATAACTTTTGTTCCCCACTTCAGGAATGAAATCTCCAAATGGTCCTAGAAGAGGGAGAATTAAAATCCTGACAATTGTTTAGAGGTCGTCTCTGAACTACATCCCAGGAGAAATGCTTGTAAAAACAAAATGAAAAAAGGAAAACAAAATGAGGCTAGTATAGAAAGAGACAGAGAGTGGCTATTTGCAGCTCACTCAGGTGTGTTCTGAAGGTAAATGTCTTACATCAGCAGTACCAGAACAATTCCACCCCTTAGAAAGCACAGAGAGATCACACATATGCTCATGCACACACACACACACACACACACACACACACACACACACACACACACACATACTTCTTATGATTCCACCTTCACATCTCCCAGAAAATCAGTTTCTGTGGGTGATAGAATGAGTCCAGGTGATCTTCCAAGGAGACTGTTAATTTTCACAGACCTACCCACAACACTGATGTAGGAGGCCCCACTAACTCAAGTACTGGAAGAATTTTTCTAATTTCTTAGGAAATTGTGTGAATATAATAATCTCAGTGCTTCTTTACTTTCAAAACTGGACCACAAGTAAAACATCAGAAACAACAGTATCAGCTCCTGTCCTGGCTACCATGGAATTTCTTGAGAGAACTTACCTTGTGAATAATCAAGCTACCAAGATGTACGCCTTCACTCTAGACAGGTAAGAAGATACTTATGTCTGCATTGGCATTTTCTGTGGCTTGAGTACTCAGTAAGATAACAAATATTAGTACTTTAGAATGATACAGGTCTGCTTTGAAAATTAGGATTATTTTGAGCATCTCAGAAGAGGCTGACTGATTTGTTGACATATCCTGAGGCATACTGAAGACTGTATAGTTGTTCTGATTCATCAAATGTTGTAAGTCATGAACGAAACATCATTAAAGTAATTTTTCTTCTATAGTTTTCTACTAAAGAAAACAGACAAGAACAATCTGATTGCTTACTGTTGCTTTTTTCAATTTTCTCATTTTTAAGTTAGAGACAAAACTGTCAAAATTATATGTAGGGAAAATAATACTTTCCAATGATGGCTCAAAACCAGAGTTATATCAATCTCAAGATGAGTAGATTACTTTATATCAGTGCCTATAATAAATGTAGCTGAATTTAATATTTTCCATGGTTCTATGTTTTTCTTAATGCTTCCACAGTGTCATGTGTAATATGTCTTTGATTTTCATTTTTGAACAATTATTGACTGAACACACCTATCTTACATCCTGTATATATTGGAAAAGAAAATATTTCTAGTCCTAGATATTTGTTCATTTAAATTAAAGAGGTTAATATAAATTGTATATAAAAAGAAGTGATTACAGAATAGATAATAATGCTAGAGTCATTTAATTATTATTTTAAGAGAAGACATTAAGAGAAGCTAATGTTTACCTGGGTGTGAGGATAAGTACAAAATTTTCCGGAAATAATAGAATAAGGACTGAAGAAAACAAACTAGGATCATAATAGATTTAAGGAAAATCTATATAAAAGTAAGGAAATGGGATGTAGGGATATAGCTGAGAGAAGAGTGTGTGGCTAGGGAATTGGTGTACGTGGGGAGATCACGCCTAGTGGGAGTGAAGTGGTTAAATTAAAACATAAAATGGATTCATGCAGAAGAAATTTTAAGAGAATATGTACTTATCAATAATGAATGTAATATTTTCATTTATTTTGTAGGCCCAAATTCATAATCTAAAAACAATGATGTCATATTTGATCACATCAAATATAGTAAAGAGGACTTTTCCTAAAAAGTTTATCATTTTTAAACAAATGAATAGTATACAAGAAGGACACATTGAAAGAATTCTTTTCTTAGAAAGTTTGAGTTATCAGTTATTGATGTCATAAATACAGAAAACAAAGCATCATGTGAAGTCTTGACAACATGCTGTTAGCCCAAGAAGCACTGCCACATCATGGAAATAACAATAATTCCGGCTAAAATAGACTTTTAGAATTCTGTGATACGAACAGTTTATCAAAAATGGTCTTGTTCATCTCATGGGGTGACTGAGGTATGGTTCTCAAGACATAGTGCTTAGAAGAGCCATGAAAACATCCATTGTTTTCTTTTCAAACACAAAAGTGAAATATTGAACAGATTTTTTTTTTTTTTACTCTGATCTCTCCATTTGGTACAGAAGAAAATGAATGCCAAAGAGAGGCCCCAACCTTGTAAGGCCAGGTGTCTGAGTTGAAAGTTGAGAGGATCTGTGCTCCTAAGGGGTCTGGGTAGTATCCTCATCTGCATCCACACACGTGTGACCTCAAAACCTAATCTCATGGCCTCTGAAATAGTCTGTATCCCTCAGATCTCTCATCCTTCTCCACCTCTTCCATTATCCTTGCTTGTATATTTTCTTTCATTTCAGAGTTTTACCTCTTAATAATCTTTTTCTTCTCCTGGGTTGCTTCCTTTGACCCATCACTAGTTTCTTTAGATTGTTCTATGTTGTAAAGATACTTACTCTTGAAAGCAACCTTGTCTTCTAATTCCACTGAGGGATTGTTTCCTATAGCTGTGGTTTTACAAGGAACTATTCCCACAGGGGGTAGCTTACAGCACATAATTCTGAGGAAAGTCTGAGGCATATGGCCTTTGTTCTGGTTTGCATAGGAGGGTGTTTTCTTCGGGTGTCTAGACTAGAAGGTTCAAAAAGCCTTTACTCACACTAACATACCTGGGGTCTTTTGCTGACCTTTGGCTAGAGTCTTTGTTCTTCTTCTCTACGTTTGCACCAGTCTGAGATTTTTGACATGGTAATTCAGTCAATCCTAAAAAAGAACAAGACTGGGAGCTTATAACCATCACATAGCCCAAGCCCACAGCAGTGTCACTGTTACTATTTTAGCAGGTAATAACAAGCCTCAAGGTCTGGATTTTAACATGACAGATATTACTGGGTATCATCTTTGTACACATTTCACCATGGGACAAAGGTGACCCTTGTCAGTGCCGTTGTCACTAGGGTATACCTTCTCCTTCCTCTGCAATTCTTACTCCAGAATTGTTCCATTGTTAAAGAAGGGCAGTAGAAACAAGAATAGGGGTAGTGGATAGAGATAAGCTGATAGAATCTTTTCGGTAATCTATCTCTTATTCTGTCTGTTACTCTGTCTGTCAGTGTCTCTCTGCCTCTCTGTCTCTATCTCTGTCTCCCTGTCTTTGTCTTTGTCTCTGTCGCGCACCACACATACCTGTGTTTTTAAATATAGTTTCTGAGGATTGAATTCAGGCCTTTCTGTTTGCCAGGAATACTGGTAAGGTTTTTGTTTTTATTTTCTCTGGAGTTGTCCTAAGGGCACGTGCAGAAATGAAAAACAAAATGTTCTCAAAAGCCAGTGCATCTCAGTAAGAAGGGAGAGACTGGGAATTTCCAAGTAGAGCTGCCGCTGCTGAAACCAGCACAGTTCTTGTTTTCTGTTGAGAAAGAAAGAGTGGGCTTGAGGCTTCGTGACAGAAATAAACCAGCAAGAGAAACAACAGCTAAAGGTTTAGCAGCAACAGCCCAAGATTAAAACACACACACACACACACACACACACACACACACACACGCGTGCAAGTAAAAATCCCTTCTGGAGCTGAGGCTAACCACAGACTGGGATTAGCAGCAATCCTGAAGAGAGGCTTCCTTTATGTTCCCCACTCATCAAATTCCCATGCTGTGACACCTGAAGACCCAGTGTGGGGTTATTAACAACGATATGGATTCTAAGGATGTAACCAAGTTTAAATGTGGTTACAGGAATGGCTGTTGCATATGATGAGCCAGAGAATTCATTTTTCTTTCTGTTTATATGCCCAGTGAGGAAAGGCCCTGTGAGGCTATCAAAGGGCAGCCATCAATGAGCCAGTACGAAGATAGAAATTTCCTAGCACACAGGCCATGAAGTTCTAAACTCGAGTCCTGTGAGAAGATACATTTCTGTTGTTGAGTTATCCATGCTGTGATGCCTTCTTGCAGTTCAAGCAGCCTAAGAGAAGCCCTACATTTAACTGAACCATGTGAACTGTGGAATCATTTATGTCTTAGAGCATTGTTGAAAGCAGCCAAGCAATTGGAAGGCAACTAGAGAGCCCACAGTCTGAGTTACTAGTATAGGCAGAGTAACAGCATAGGCCTGAGAGTGAGGCCATGGAAAGAGACAAAGCATGTGCAACTAAAATGGCCATCATCCGTGGAGGGGACAGAGAGGTAAAGACACACAGAGATGAACCCTCTCAAGGAGCACAGGGCACTCACAGGTGTGGAAAACCAGAGGAACGCACTCCACTGGACGGGGTAAGCCGAGTCAGCAAGTAAGAAGTGAAAAGAGAGAAAACCCACAAAGGATCAGTACCTAGAACCATGACAGTGCGTAAAGATGTTCATGTTCCTCAAAATCACAAGACATAAAGGAAACAGAAAAAAAGACATAAATAGTAAAAAAAAAAAAAAAAAATCCAGTTGTAGGACAGCTTTAAAAGTGTCTAAATGTTGGACTTATAGTTTAAATGTTTTAATAGCAGTTACTATAATTTATCAAAAGAAAACATGCAATTATATTTAAAAAAATGAGAGACTTGATGACTATCTCCAAATAGTGAACACCAATAAGGAAATAGAGACCATAAGATCAAAATGTAAATTCTAAGGTAGAAAGGCATAATAAGTAAAATTAAAAAAAAAAAGAAAAAAAAAACCCTGCCAAAAGGGTCTAATAACAGACCTCTGCTACTGAAATCAACAGACAGAACAAAACTTCAGTGGTCTTGAAAATAAAGAAATAATTACCATTAAGAAAAAAATAAAGTAGTAATTAAAACAATTAAATTTAATAATAAATCAAACTAAAAATAATAAAATATTTATTTATATAATTATATATGTATATGGTTATAAAATAATAGTAATAATTAAAAAGTTAAAGAAAATGAACAGAGCATTAGAGAAATGTGACACATGACAAATTCATACATAATAGTATTACCAGAAGGGAATAAAAAAATATAAATGTCTTTAATGTTCCCAAATCTCCAAAATTTGGTGAAAATTAATTTATAGTTCCATTATACTTAGTGAATATAAGAAGAGATAAGCAGCCCGGTGAGGAGATGCATGTTTACACTGTGGTACTTGGGAGGCAGAGGGAGGTGCATCTCTGTAAGTTTGAGGATAGCCTAATCTATATAGTGAGTTCTGGGACACCCGGGGCTACATAGAGAGACTTTGTCTCAAAAAAAACCCAAAATTAATGCAGGTGGCTGGGGAGGCCAGAAGAGGGTCCCGGGCCCTCTGAAGTTACAGGTAGTTGTGAGCTGTCTGACTTGTAGGTCGGTGTGAGCTCCCATGTGCTCAGAGCTAGAAGCCAGCTCTTCTACAAAAAGCACTAAGTATTCACCTCCTACACAGCCATCTCTCAGCCCTAAAGAGGATCTCTTCACATTCATTACATGGAACGTCATTATTATGAAGAAAGTCTGAAAGTATTTCAGAAAAAGCAGAACATACCTATGTCCCGGTTCAATGCTTCTAATCAACATTAGAAGATACTGTGCATTCCAGCTAGGACTTCTGTGTGAGAAAACAAAATGAGAGGCATCAGAATAGAAAGGGAAAATGAAAGCTGTATTTCCAAACAATAACATATTTTAAATATAAAAATGTCAAAATGTACACTGAGAAATGTTAGATTTAGTAAGTTCAGGAAAGTGGTAGTAAATGATAGATTTAAGTGTAATTGTATTTTTACATAGGAATAGCAAAAAAATAAAAATAAAAATAAAACCTGAAAACCAAGTTAAGAAAACATGTTTACTTACAAGGGCATACAAACACAAAGCACAAGAATTCATCAAATAGGGGCTGAAGATAAAGCTTATTGGTTAAGGGCTTGGGTGGCTCTTTCAGCGGACCCAGGTTTGATTCCTAACACTCACCTGGGGGCTCACAAACACCTGCAGCTGCAGTCCCCAGGGAATCTAATGCCTTCTTTTGTCTTTTGCAGACACAACATTGCATGCTGTACACAGATCATACATGCAGGCAAAACACCCAAACTCATAAATTAGAAATTACAAAAAAGTAATTCATTAAATAAAAATGCTCAATTTTAATATTATAATTTACAGAACATTGTAGGAATTAAAGTACTCACTAAAAACGTTTCCCACATTGGAGGGGTAGAAGAATTAACATTGTTAAATTTTAAAACTGACATGGGAATTTAACGTGCTCACCATAATACTTATTTATGAGAAATTAAACCTTTTAAGAGAAATTAACAGATAGACTTCACAACTTATATAGTTACAGAAAGGACTTCTTAGTCAGAATTTTGATTGCTGTCAAGAGGCACCATATAACCATAGCAACTCTTATAGAGGAAAGCATTTAATTGGGGCTGACTTACAATTCAGAGGTTTAGTCCTTTATTGTCATGGTGGGAAGCATGGTGGCATATAGGCAGAAGTGATTTTGGAGAGGTTGCTGAGAGTTCTGTGTCTGGGTTGTCGAGCAGCAGAAAGAGAGACGGAGATACTGGACTTGGCTTGAGCTTCTGCAACCTCAAAGTGCTCTCCTGGGACACAGTTCCTCTAAAAAGCTGATGCCTAACCCAAAAGGCCACTTGTCCTAATCCTTTCAAATAGTGTCTATGGGGGCAATTTTCCCTTAAAATACCATATTCCATTGCCTGAACCCCACAGGACTCTAGCCATAACATAATACAAAATGCATTTAGTCCAACTTCAAAAATCCTTATTGTAGCCTATAATAGTCTCAATATTGTTTAAATGTCCAAAGTTCAAAATCTCTTCTGAGACTCGTGACAAACTGTTTAACTGCAGTCCTGTGTAAGATCAAAATCAAAAAGCACATCACACACTTCCAACACACAGCAGCATCGGAAATACATGACCATTCCAGAACGGAGGGCAGGGAGCACCGTGGGGAAACCGGACCAAAGTAAGACTGAAAACCAGCTGGATAAAGTCCAAATTCTGTATCTCTGTGTTTGCTGTCAAAGAGCTCTTCCGATCTCTAGCTCCTTTCAGCTTTGTTGACTGCGATGTACTGCTTTCTCTCATGATTGCTCTGTTAGCAGCTATCCTCAGAAGCCATCCCATGACTCTGCTTATCTTCAACACCTTGAAATCTTCAAGGCAGCTCTGACATCACCGTCACAGCTTTAAGCAATGACCTCTTTAGGCCTCCACACAGTGACACCCCTGCCACACACCTGACCTCAATGGTTTGCCTTAGTGTTGGAGGAAGATGCCATAACTCCTTTCCTGTGTCCTTGATCTAAAGCCATACACCAGTGGCAGAGAAGTTGGCAAGGTCTGCTGCTTGCTGGGGCTGGAACATGCCCCTCCCTCATTCGAATATATTTTCACCAGATTTCTGTTATCAATGGTTTCCATTACTGCCTAAGCTTCCTCTGTAGACTAGGCTGGCCTTGAACTCAGAAATCCACTTGCATCTGCCTCCCAAGTGCTAGGATTAAAGGTGAGTGCCACTATGTTCACCCTGAATGTTTCCTTAAGTTCTTTTCACAAACTGGAGGCTAAGCTGGGTGAGGTTTTTCGCTACCCCTTTGATTGCGTTTAGCACCAGGCTTTTCTTTAATCTGTTTACACTTCCAGGTGCCCCCTTTCTCAAACTGTGCATTTTGTATTTTTCCTCACTCAGCTAGCTCTTTCTCATTATAGATATGCGTAAGACTGGCCACTAATAATCAAGCAACTAATCAAGCAACGTGATCAATACTATGCTTTCTGAAAATTTCTTCCGCTAAAGCTGTTAATCCACAACTCTTCAATTTAGCTTCAGGCAGACTTTTCAGACAAGAACAAAAACTATTCTTCACCAACAAATTGTAAGAATTGACCAGGCCACATAGTAATATTCTTCTCTGAAACCTCTTAAGCTAGACCCCCACAGTTCAAATCACTCTCAACACCACTGTCTTCCACGATTCTACTAGTATGGCCTATTAAGCCCCACTTAAAGCATTTAACTGCTTTCCTAATCCCAAGTCCACATTCTGCTGTAAAGGGAAAAGGTCAAGCCTACTACAGCAATACTCCTGTCCCTGGTACCAACTTCACAAGGTATTACATACTCTGCTTTTAAAAATTAACACAAACCAATTAGAAAGCACTTGGTCATCCCCATAATACTCACGCCACTATTACACTAGAGTGTATTTACCTGTTCATTCAGGTAACTCACACACACAAAGAAGACATAAAAGTAGGCGTGTGTGGTGGTTTGGATGTGCTTGTCCTAGGGAGTAGCACTATTAGGAGGTGTGGCCTTAGAGTCAATGTGGCCTTGTTGGAAGAGGTGTGTCACTGTGGGGTTGGGCTTTGATGTTTCTATGCTCAGGCTCCTCCCAATGTGGAATAAGAGCCTCCTGGCTGCCTGTGGAATCCAGTCTTTTCCTGGATGCCTTCAGATCAAGATATAGAATGCTCCTCCAGCATCATGTCTGCCTGACTGCTGCCATGCTTCCTACCATGATGATAACTGACTGAACCTTTGAAACTGTAATTAAATGTTTTTAATGTTCCTGTATAAGAGTTGTGCCCTGGTCATGGTGTCTCTTCACAGTGATGAAAACCCTTACTAAGACAGAGTGACAAGAAGGCTTTCAGTAGGAGAGAGAGTGTAAAGAGAGGATTAATTCTAGTGTAAAAAGCCCCTGAAATTCATTATGTGCATGTATAAAACCGTCAATGAGCCAAAAAATGAAAAAAGTAAGTATATACTTAAATTCACAACATGGGCTACCAGCATATATATACATAAATACATATATACCAACTGAATGGACCAATTGTCTTTCACAAGGTGTTTTCAACAATGTTTTTGGGACAATTAAACTTTTGTGTAAAGAAAAATTAATATGTATATATTTCCGACATCATACTAAAAAATCTTTACTAAAATGGATCACAGGCATTAAGGTAGATGATACGATGATATAGTTAAATATCTTCTAAAAGGAAACATGGGTATAAACCGATGAATCTTGGATTAGGAAATGTTTTTTTGAAAAGATACTTAGCATATAAATATTAAAATTGTGTAAGTTAACAAAAAAAAAAAGGAAACCTTTTGTTCTGTTAACTATAGTGTAGAAACAATGCCCAAACTGCACGAACTGGATGGGAGTAGACTTCGTTCTCTTCTAAGATCTAGGAAGCAGCCCAGCTGAGTTCAGGCAGCTAACTCTAAGGGCGTCTACACAACAGTCCTCCGGTTACAGTGGATGGGCCTCATTTGATAAAAATACTTTATCTCGAGACTCTTGGGTCAATTTTGAGAGAGAACATTATATTAGCATTCTCATTGCTGTGACCAAAAGCAAATTCAAGGAGAAAAGACTTAGCTGTGGTCATGGTTCAGGAAATGACAGCCTACCATGAAAAGACAAAGTAGGTCCATTGTGATGGGAGCGTGCGCGGGGGAGCGGGGAGGTGTGTGTGTTGGGGGTGCGGGGGGCGCCTATCTGCGATTTTCCAGGATGCACAAAGAATCAAGGGGAGGTATAAAATTCACAGAATGATACGAGAGCTCATTTCTGCAGCCAAATCCCACATTTTACACCTTTAAAATATTTATGGAAGCTGGAGATGAAGAGGTGAAACATTGGTTCACGGTGAAGGACGTGAGAGGAAGCTTTCAGGCTTAAACCATGGCAGATGAACTTCTCCCCCTGCATATGAAAACCCACAAAGATAGTCTGATATACCCTGAGAACCATTCCAAGATAGGAAGAAAATCAGTCTGAGGAAAAAGCATAGCTGAGAAGGAGAGAAGAGCTCTGGAACCCTGTCCAGTAGTGTTTGAAGTCTAGGTGCCTTTAGTCGTCTGCAGTAGCATAACCAACAATTCTCATGAGTTACCTTTTTAATAAACGTTTTGTTATGTACAACTCAAAACATTTTTTTAATTAGATAATTTCTTTATTTACATTTCAAATGTTATCCCCTTTCCTTGTTTCCCCTCTAAAAACCCCCTATGCCCTCCCCCTTCCCCCTGCTCACCCACCCACCCACTCCTGCTTCCTGGCCCTGGTATTCCCCTACACTGGGGCATAGAGCCTTCACAGGACCAAAGACCTCTCCTCCCATTGATGACCAACAAGGCCATCCTCTGCTACATATGCAGCTAGAGGCATTAGTTCCACCATGTGTACTCCTTGGTTGGTGGTTTAGTTCCTGGGAGCTCTGGAGGTACTGGTTAGTTCATATTGTTGTTCCTCCTATGGAGCTGCAAACCCCTCAGCTCCTTTTTCTGAGGCTGAAGGGTCCTTTTTCTAGCTCCTTCATTTTGGTTGGCTGTGAGCATCCACCTCTGTCAAGCACTGGTAGAGCCTCTCAGGAGACAGCTATAATAGGCTTCTATCAGCAAGCATTTGTTGGCATCCAAAATAGTGTCTGGATTTGGCGACTGTATATGGGATGGATCCCCAGGTGGGGCAGTCTCTGGATTGTCCTTCCTTCAGTGTGCTCCATAGTTTGTCTCTGCAACTCCTTCCATGGGTATTTTGTTCTTCCTTCAAAGAAGGACCAAAGTATCCACACTTTGGCTTTCCTTCTTCTTGAGTTTAATGTGGCTTGTGAATTGTATCTTGGGTACTTTGAGCTTCTGGGCTAATATCCACTTATCATTGAGTGCATACCATGTGTGTTCTTTTGTGATTGGGTTACTTCACTCAGGATGATATTTTCTAGTTTCATCCATTTGCCTAAGAATTTCACAAATTCATTGTTTTTAATAGCTGAGTAGTACTCCATTGTGCAAATGTACTACATTTTCTGTATCCATTCTTCTGTTGAGGAACATCTGGGTTCTTTCCAGCTTCTGAATATTATAAATAGGGATGCTATGAACATCATGGAACATATGTCCTTATTACATGTTGGAGCATCTTCTGGGTATATGTCCAGGACTGGTATTGCTCAGTAGTACCATGTCCAATTTTCTGAGGAACTGCCAAACTGCAACCAGCTTGCAATCCCACCAGCAATGAAGGAGTGTTCCTCTTTCTCCACATTCCCTACCAGTGTCTGCTACCTCCTGAGATTTTGATCTTAGCTATTCTGACTGGTGTGAGATGGAATCTCAGGGTTGTTTTGATTTGCATTTTCCTGATGACTAAGAATGTTGAACATTTCTTTAGGTGCTTCTCAGCTATTCAGTATTCCTCAGTTAAGAATTCTTTGTTTAACTCTGTACCCCATTTTTAATAGGGTTATTTGGTTCTCTAGAGTCTAACTTCTTGAGTTCTTTGTATATATTGGATATTAGCCCTCTATAGAATGTAGAGTTGGTAAAGATCTTTTCCCAATCTGTTTGTTGACGTTTTGTCCTACTGAAAGTGTCCTTTGCCTTACAGAAGCTTTGCAATTTTATGAGGTCCCACTTGTCAATTCTTGATCTTAGAGCATAAGCTATTGGTGCTTTGTTCAGGAACTTTTCCCCTGTGCCCATGTGCTCAAGGCTCTTCCCCACTTTCTTTTCTATTAGTTTCAGTGTATCTGGTTTTATGTGGAGGTCTTTGATCCACTTGGATTTGAGCTTTGTACAAGGAGATAAGAATGGATCAATGTAAGGGTCATTGAAGTACATCCTTATTACAATGAACTCCAAAGTCTAAAAATTGTTCTCATTTTCAGTTTGTACCACAGTAAGAGCCAAGATTTTAAGGTCTACTAAAAACGAAACAAACAAACAAACAAAAAGTCTTTATCTATTTATGTTCATGTATGAAAATCTAATAGTGATATATTTTTTTAAAATATCATACAATTAATATGTTTGGAGTAATTTAAAATTTATATTGATAAAAATATGTATATTTTCAGTATTGCTGTAGACAAGCATCTACATAAGACCATTCAATTGATTGTTGTTTTATATCAAACAACCTTTATAATACTCATTTTTACTGTTACAATATTTTTTTTTTTTTTGGTTTTTCGAGACAGGGTTTTTCTGTGTAGCCCTGGCTGTCCTGGAACTCACTCTGTAGACCAGGCTGGCCTCGAACTCAGAAATCCGCCTGTCTCTGCCTCCCAAGTGCTGGGATTAAAGGCGTGCGCCACCACCGCCCGGCGCTCAATATTTTATAAATTTTAAAGAATATGACAAAAAAGATATTGTAGGTATTGAAGGGGTGTCTCTGGGAGGAGTTGGGGTACAAAATGTAAAGAATGTGATGTAATTATATTTACTTAAAATATGTTTTTAAATGTTAACAAATTCAGATAAATTGAAATTATGTATCTTTTCTCATCATAATGCAACAAAACTTAAATCAATAAAAATAAATAAAAAAGAATGGATCGATTTGCATTCTTCTACATGCTAGCCGCCAGTTGAGCCAACACCATTTGTTGAAAATGCTGTCTTTTTTCCACTGAATGGTTTTAGCTCCTTTGTCAAAGATCAAGTGACCATAGGTGTGTGGATTCATTTCTGGGTCTTCAATCTATTCTATTGATCTACCTGCCTGTCACTGTACCAATACCATGCAGTTTTTATCACAATTGCTCTGTAGTACAGCTTAATGTCAGGGATGGTGATTCCCCAAGAAGTTCTTTTATTGTGGAGAATAGTTTTCACTATCCTGGGATTTTTGTTATTCTGATAAATTTACAAATTGCTCTTTCTAAATCTATGAAGAATTGAACTGGAATTTTGATGGGGATTTATTTGAATTTGTAGATTGCTTTCAGCAAGATGGCCATTTTTACTATATTAATCCTGCCAACCCATGAGCATGGGAGATCTTTCCATCTTCTGAGATCTTCTGCAATTTCTTTCTTCAGAGACTTGAAGTTCTTGTCATACTGATCTTTCACTTGCTTAGTTAGAGTCATAGCAAGGTGTTTTATATTATTTGTGACTATTGTGAAGGATGTTGTTTTTCTAATTTCTTCCTCAGCCTGTTAATCTTTTGAGTGGAGGAAGGCCACTGATTTGCTTGAGTTAATTTTATATCCAGCTACTTTGCTGAGGTTGTTTATGAGATTTAGTAGCTCTCTGGTGGAATTTTTGGGGTCACTTAAGTATACTATCATATTATCTGTAAATAGTAATATTTTGACTTCTTTCTTTCCAATTTGTATCCCTTTGATCTCCTTTTTATGTCTAATTACTCTGGCTAGGACTTCAAGTACTATATTGAATAGGAAAGGAGAGAGTGGACAGCCTTGTCTAGTCCCTGATTTTAGTGGGATTGCTTCAAGTTTCTCTCTATTTAGTTTGATGTTGGCTTCTGGTTTAACTCAAAACATTCTAACCAATGGGCTCTCATTGTATAAAATGCATATTTAAAACATTGTAACACTATCCAATAAAATATCAGTTATTGTATTTTGGAAGTATGATTAGCAGTGATTTTCCTCTGCTTTGTGTTTTTTTTTTGTTATACTAACTTTTCTATAATTATATGCACATATATTATCTTTCAGAAGAACTCAAATATGACAATAATTAGAGTGATCCTAATACTTATCAGCTAAACCAAAACATTCAGACTTTTAATTCCAGATGGTGATAATCCAAATGAGATAACCTTAAAAAAGAAGCTAATTTAAAATTCAACTTTCAGAGCTAGAAATGTAAAGTTCTTAATTCTGAGAACCTCATTAGTGTTTTCAAATAAGTTTACTGAGTTTAAAAACATCCTATTCAAGATTCCTGGGCAGTGTTATCTGCACCAGCAACAACTGATTTTTAGTTGCAACTAGTCTGTGCCATGTTGGAAAACATTGGGTTTTGTCTTGTCCTTTTCTGACTATTTGACCTCAGAAAATCACATTATGTCTCTGAAACTTACTTATCTCAGTCAAGAAACTATACCATTGGGTTACCTTTTATTAATAGCCTGTCCAACTCTGATCTTATGGAAATCCTCAACTTAAGCTTTGTGTTGGAACAGAAGGGATAGTTACTATTTGAGGACACACAGGTGGAATCCAGCTTGTGTCATAATAGTGAGTATTGGTAGAGGCTCTCTGCAAATGCTGCAAATGGGTGGTCAGGTATCTGAGGGTCTCCAGGAACTCAGCCTGAACAAGTACTGTGACCTACCAATGTCTATTCATCATACCTTACAAGCTACCCTGATGGTGATGGTGGTGGGGTCTGAGCACGATATTCAGAATCTTTTAATAACAGAGCAATTAAGAAAGACTTGTCTTTAAGAATCTCTATTTTTTCCATTCTATTCCCTTAGCTTAACAAAAACAGTACTTGGAAGCAGTTGTGAGTTCAGACAGAAATGTAAAGAGAGCTCTGAATTATAACTCCTTTGCTAGTTTGCAGATGTCCTAGGAGCCACATTGAGAGTGGGTAGGGCTGCCAGGAAGGTGTGTGTTTGCAACCATGTTCACGTCTTCTTGCTCCTGTCAAAATCATCCTCAACAGAGAACTTGGGCAGAAGCCTGTGAATAAAGATCAGTGTCCTGGAGACAGGCCAGAGCATCCAGAGGCAGAAGACATCTATCACTGTCACAACAGCACCAAGGCCACAGGGAACAGGTCGAGCAAGCAAGTGCATGCCAAGTGGAGACTCTGTGCTGCTTCAGCAATATGCTTCATCTTTATGGTGGCAGAAGTGGTGGGTGAGTACTGCCCAGGAAAATGCTTGATGACTCTGCAAAGTAACAAAACCCTGCATCAGGATGGGAGGGGCAACTAAGTTGTTCTTTCAAAGAAGTTTTTAGTATTTTCTGCATGTATGAGTGGCAATAGGCACATAGTAGTCAAGTTGGAAAATAGAGAAAAAACAAAATCTATTATTATGTTACATTTAAACTAAAACCTCTAATAACATCATGGGTTATTTCCTACAGTATATCGTCTGTGCACAGTTCATGGGTTTTTTTTTTCTTTTCTTTTACATAACTTGGACCATGTTGAATGCTTTTGTCTGTTCTATCAAATACTGTTTAAAAATATTTTTGTACCCAAAGAATACACGCTACTGTAATTCACATAACTATTTCTCTACTGTGAAGAATTTAGGGAGATTTTTTTTTCCTGCTCCTGTACTATATTACAATGAAGACAATCTTAATAAAAATCTGCCTACCCTTCTGGTTATCCCTTGAAAGAGATTCTAAAAATGGAAATAATTGAAATAGTTGGTTGAAAGACAAGAATATTTTTCTTTCTTCTTGAATCATTCTGTCAAACCTATATCCAGACATTTGAAATGATTTGTCAGTATGGGAGCTCCTTATAAAAATGATTTTCCATCCAACTCTTTAAAAATCTTTGTTGCAATGGTGGGACTGATTGTTCTGGCAGCATGTGTGTAGTAGAGCTTTGCAAAGTCGATCATCAATGGGACGAGAGGCCCTTGGCCCTGTGAAGGTTCTGTGCCCCAGTGTAAGAGAATGCCAAGGCCAATAAGTGGGAGAGGGTGGGGTTGCAAGCAGGGGGAGGGGAGGCAACAGGAGTTTGTTCTTGTTTGTTTGTTTTTTTGTTTTTTTGTTTTTTTGTTTGAGGGGAAACTGGGAAAGAAGAAATCACATGATATGTAAATAAAGAAAATATCTAATAAAAAAAAAGAAAAAAATCTTTGTTGCAACTAGAGAGAAAGTTCAGTAGTTAAGAGCACTTGCTGTTCTTTCAGAGGACCTGAGTTCAGTTCCCAGCATCCATGTTGGACAACTCATAACTACCTGTAAATACAGCTTTTGAGGGTCTGATACTCTCTTTTGAACTCTACAGGCATGAACATGCATAAATGCACACCCACACATGCACACCCAACCACCCACATGCACACGCATACATTCACACACACAAATGTAGTCTTTGATGATGTATATACAAGTGTTTTAGTAGTCATTGTTTTAACTCTTAGCTAGCATCTTTCACACACTTATTAGTCAGACGTGTTTACACCTATGATGTACCCCCTCCTTCTGTCTTATTACCTTCTTAGTTGAAAATTTTGCAAATTATTTTATTGATCTCTGGGAGCTCCTTATGTGTTGGGATGTTAATTCTGGGCTATAGCATTTATAATTATTATTATTATATTTTTAGTTTATTGATTGTCTTTTTCATTTGTGTTTTGACTTGAGAGATTAAATTTAAGGCAGCGTAGGTTTTAAATAGAGGCAATTTTAAAACTTGCATCCTGAAGTTTGTTTTTTTAAGTTGGTAATCTCCATCTACTGATATAATAAATACTTTTCAATACATTTTCTTTGGTTTTTGCATGTAATTTTAGCATCAGTATAAAATTAGACATTTTGCATTCTGCAAGAACTAAAGTCTGTTTTCTAAATATGTAAAAAGTTTCCAATATCATGACATAGTTATTTTTTCCATTGATATTCAATATGTTTTTATTATTCATTAGCCTTGTATAAGTGTCAAAGTGTGTTTCTAAGTGTGTTCATTAATCTGCATTCCCATTCTATGGAAGTAACATAATTAATGTAGATTTAAATATCATAATATCTATTGTATTCTCTATTTAGAAGAAAAATATAATGGCTATTAATTTCTGTGTTTTTAATAAAGCATAAGACTTATTCTGTTATCATCCAATCTAAGTATGATTTTATTGGCATGTAAGTTAATAGAAAATTATAAACATTTATTAATAAATAAATTTAGCAGCAGTTTTCTATTTTAGAGGTTTTCTAAGAGTTTTGAGTCACAGACACACATGCTAACATGGAAAGCTGAGTTTTAATAATTTCATTTCAATAAATAAACTATATGGTTTATAATCATCTCTTCTAGAGAACTTTTAAAGTATTTTTGGTATTTTAGCTTTTGTCTCATTCATTTGTAAACTCAAAATTTCTACTTCTTAGTACTTTTTTTCCTTTTCTATATCTTTTTCTAAAACCATCTAGCTACTGGAAAATTTCAAAATTATTGTCAGACGTTGGGAAATGATGGCCTTCTATTTGAGTTGCTCAGCTTGAAGATTTTGGAGTGCAATGTTATCTCATTTTTCTTTAAATATGTAAAAGAAAACTGTAAGTTACATATATGTGGGGTCATTATTACCTTTAATAATGAGTATGTTACCCATTACCTCTCATGATGTTACCAGTGTCTTAGGGGCCTCCTTTACATTTTGTTACCTACAGGGAAGCTGATATGAGTAGAAACAGGCAAATAGAAGAAAATAAGCTCTCTCTAGCTCCTTTTGTCACTGTATTTTTTAGCTACCAGAATAAGATGTGTTTCTTCTCTCTGTGGACTCTTCTCATATGTAGACTTTTACAGCATTTGAAAATAAGATAAAACTATAGATCTCTTATATCCAAAACAACCATAGCATCGGTACAACACTTTACTCTAAACTTATAAAGAGAATAAGTCCAACACAATTTCTCTACCCAGTGCTCTATCTTTTGAGAAAAGAGACTGAAAGTTTGATGAAGTTGCAAGATAATTTGCTGTAGGTAATAGGCAGTTCCAATCTAGAACATCCTTTTGAAAATGTACCAGAATCTCACAAAAGTGCACACACAAGCACATGCAGATAGATGACATAATGCATACATGTATGCACATGTGTGCATGTACATTTACGCCTATAGATGATGTTTTATACAAATAGAAAATGCCATCCCTTCTTTCCTGTTATAATGTTTTCGATTTCTTTGTCTTGCTTATTTTCTCTGGTTAAGACCTTTAGAACACACCAAATGGAAGTGGCAAAAGTGAGTTCTTTGGTTTGTTTCCAAGGAATGCTTTCCCCTTTTCATCCAGTGTAGCAAGAGGCTGTGCCCTCTGTAGCCTTCATTTTGTTCATTGCTCCTAATATTCCTTATTTACTACTTGCCATTTTGTTTCAAAATACCTCATGTGAGATAGGAATGGACAGCTATCCACATGGAGTCCTCCTTTCCCTCTTATTCCTATGTATCCAAGTGTGTAAGTTCTACTCTGACTCTTAAAGTCACACATGAATCTCATCAGTAGAGGAATATAATGGACACAGACTGAAACTTGCTAAGTTTTGAGCCATGTCAGCATCAAGCTGATTATTGTTCTAATCATGGCTCCTATCAGGCTACATACATCTTCAAAAGCCTTCAGCATTTCCCCCTTTGAAATGCAGTTGAGCACGAAGCTCAACTGACAAGAATGTGAGTAGCTGGAAGAGGCTGGTCCAGGAACTGCTTCTATGCTAGACCTCACTTTGCTCTCTCAATTGAAACGTGATCAATATATTAGAAGTTCTGGACATCTAAGACAAAAGAAAAAAATTGTTTCTGTGAAATACTTTTTCAGATATTCCACAGTCACTCTGACTTATAAATTAGTAATATTTTTCTCTTGCCACATCCTTACATACTTATTCAGTTCTAACTCAAAGAGATTATTCATTTTCTGTGAAATGATCCTATGCTTTAGGGTCTCAGGAGCTTTAGTCTTTTATTTAAATTCCGAAGTCTCCATTCTCATCAAAGCCTTAGCCATCATTCATGATCCCAGTGCACAGCAAACCAATTCCCTGAAGTCAAATAGAGAAATGATTATTCTCAAGGCCTCTTAGGAGAGTCTAGAAGGTCCTTCTTCAGGGCATGGACTTTGAAGAAGGTCTCAAAGGAAGAATGAAGAGGTTCGTAACTGACATGAGAAAGTCCTTTTTGATATAAAACCAAAAGTGATATAATTATATTTAAATTTTAAAAACAGTTAAATCAATAAATAAAAATAACAAAACTGAAACCAAACAGCTAATTCTGTATGCCTGTGATCTGAGAGGTAGCGACTATCTGGCTCTTCATTCAGACATCTCTATGGTTATGTCTTAAACAGGACAAGGAATAATGCCTACAGACATATAGCCACAGCAGCTTAAAGGAGACAGACACTTCTGTTCACCTTGCTTTCATTGCCCACAATGGCTACCTCTTGGCCTAAGGACCTGATTCTTGAAGTATTTCTGGCTTTCATATAAAGAGGCTGAATAAAAACTTACTGTATTTCCTCTAAAACTATTCATGTGGAATGATGCAGTCCTGGAGCTTCCAGAGCCTCAGTTATATCTTATCTGCCTTCAGTAACCTGCTTTAGTAACATCTTTGATCCTTTGACTTAGGACACACCTTCTCAATTATCCTCAGATTCATTTAGAGGAGCCAATAACTTAAAACCTCCCTGTTGTTTAATCTAATTTAGATTAAGCTTTTATGACTTAAACCCAAAGGAGAATACCTAAAGGAGGTTCTGTTGAAGACACAGCTAGAATAGTAATTGGTGGTTTGGTTGGGGAACCAGGTCCTTTTGCAGAGCTTGTTTTATAACTGCTCTTCAGAGTAGAAGAGAATCAGGCCATTGGGTTACATTTGGGGAGATGACTGCCACAATATGCCCAGCAGAGTGGTAGAAGGACTGAGAAATGAAGGAGACAGGCATAGTGTACCCACTCTTGGGCCTTTGGAGCTGTCAGACCAGGACTGTTTTGTGGCTTGTAAAAATTCCTCACTGTGCAAAGGCCATAAAATGGGGCTTATATTGCAGATACGAACACATATCTTTATTTGAAAAGATGAAATGAAGACACAGAGAACTCAGGAAAATAAGCCTAAGTGTGTCATTGCTGGAAGCAATTGAGAGTAGGCAGGGAGAGGCATCTGAGGTACCATGTTCAGTGTTATATAAGGATGGGGAAAGATGATTTTGCCAGGCAGTGATGCAGAGCTGGAGCAGGCTGAAAAAGCACACATTTGAGAGTGAGAATTTCTGTCTTCTAAGACAAGAATAAGATTAAGAGAAGGATATAGCTGCAATGCGTGATATTCACATGTTTGATTACTAGATTTTTACTTGCTTTATTCTGTAGGTACAGCATCTCAGTGATGTGGGTCATAAATATTTTTGGTTTAAAATATTTTACTCTTTCAGAACCTTATATATGACCACTGAATCTACATCACATGGGCCCCTCCATTTCTCCATCCAACTCCTCCTGTGTCTGCCACCCCAATTCAGGCCACAGATATATACATATATCTGTGGTTCCTGCTATTGAGAATTTTTAAAACAGGACCTGGAAAACTACAGTTTGTTTTAAATACTTGCTAAATAGTAACTGAAGGTTTTGACATGCCATATTAGATAATGGAATGCCACTCATAAGTAATTCATTCGTCTTATATGAATGCATGGCATAAAATTGTGTAGCCCAGTAGTGGATACAAGGCAGTCTTGGTTACTTTTCTATTGCTATGATAAGACACCATGGCCAAGGCAATTTGTAGAATAAGTTTACTTGGGGCTGAAAGTTTCAGAGAATTTGAATTCATAAAGATTGTGGCAAAGAGTATGGCAACATGGAAGTTGGTGATGCTGAAGCAGTAGCTGAGAGCTCACATCTTGAGATATAAGTATAAGCCAGAGAGACATAATTGGGAATGGTGTAGTGTTTTGGGAAATATTAAAAAAATGAACCAGCAAGCTCCTGAGCTATACCCTGCTACTGTTATACAGCTATCCCCAGCCTGTTGTTATCTTGTGGAGACTCTTTGGCCTGGAGCTCACAAAACTTCTCCACCCAGCTCTCTAAGTTCCTAATGGCCAGTTGCTTCCACACCAGCCCCATGCTTCAAAACACTCATGACCTTTGTGGTGCACCTCAGACAAACTCATGCTTTGCCACTGTACCTTTCTTTCTTGAACCCAGATGCATTGCCGCTTGAAGGAAAACAACACAAACTTAGTTCATAAACAATAGTAACTCAAAAGGCCCAATTCTCTCCTGCTTCCTTTCTTCCTCTGTTCAAACCAGAAGTCCCTCCTACTCACCCAGAGATTGGCTCCTTTATTCATTAGGGGGTTGGTTTATAAGAAGTCACCTGAGTATGGATGACTCACTCCTTGTCTGCAGCCCCTCCCTGGAGAGCAGAATAGCATCAAAATACAAACAGCACCAGGTCCATCCACAACAGAGTAGACTTTGAAATCTCAAAGCCCACCCCCCCAGTGACACACTTCTTCTACCAAAGCCACACCTCCTAATCCTTCCCAAATAGTTCCATCATTGGGGACCAAGCATTTAAATATATGAACCCATGGGGCTATTCTCATTCAAACTCCACAAAAGCTGTTGTTGTCAGGGGAATTGTTATTTTCTCAGCACTGCCAACACATCTCTTTCTTCATGGAAAATGCCATGGGAATTTAAAGTCAATTGTTTAAATCTGAATGGGAGGAGATGCAAGACCAGTATTCTGTTGTTGGGGCCTATGTGATCTGTTTCTAGGTTGAGTCCTCTCTATGCCTGTGCTTCTTTGCCATAAGCACATTCTGCACACATCTTACCATGGCTAGAAATAGAACTGACAACACTCTGCTTCATGCATTCACCAAAATTCCTTTCAGCAATTACTGCGGTGTGGGCTTTTAAAATTAGCCTTCAGACTATTAGGTTTCATTATGATATTCTGCAGCATTACTTTTTTATTTCTTCCACCGTTGCCTCTTCATGTTCCTGCTCCTGTTCTTCTATTATTCCCTTCTACCTCCATATACTCCTTTCAACTTTTTTGTCCTGTGTTGTATTGCTCTCTTCCTCTTCCTCAATAATTCTTTTTTTCCTCATGTCATGGTTTCATTTCTACTTTCATGGCTTGTACATATTTACACCCAAACACACCTATTTACACATACACACACACACACACACACACCCCACACACACACAAAGCTAGGATCCATGTATGAGAAAGATCATGTGATATTCGTCTCTCTGAGTTTTATCATATAATTGCTTCCAGTTCCATTTGTTTTTAATCATCAATGTCTTTTCTCTCCAAGTAAGCTGGTATATTGATGACAAAGACCTCTCTTTCAAATACAAATCTAAACATGCATTGGCATTGCCTGAAAATCCTAAGCAGATCTCCTTAGCAAGGAGGCTAGCCTTCAACTTCTTTGTTGATCTCATTTTCTATAATCCTCTCATACATACCATCTTCTATTTTTATAGCAAAGTGCCACATTTTTCATTTCTTTTTACATGTTCCTGTGTATCATGAAAACCCACAATTTTCTTGCTGATTCTCAGTCCTTCTTTGAAAAGTTCCCAAATACCACAGTGTTCTCAGATCCCATTCCAGTAGCAAGTCTTCAGTGCAGTGTTAGGAGATCACTGAAGAAAGAGATTGTAATTTGTTTATCTTTGTGTACTTTGCTCATGCTACCAGGCACAGCATGAGCTCCATAAGTGCTGGCTGGATAGTTGAATTAATGGTCAATAATGCCCCATGCTTTCAGAAGCAAATGCACTTGCTACCTCTTATAAACAGTGCACTCTGTACCATTCAGCAGTGCCCACACTTTTCTGGATAGTTCTTATTACCAGCGTTGATGGTTGGGAAATGATTGTGAGGTCCCAGGTCTCCAAATTACCATGATTCTTCTAAAGCAAGCTCCTTTTTCAGTTGCCTCCTCACCAGCTAAGCCTGCTAAAGAATTTCTCTAAGACTTTTCTTCCCTTGACTTAGTGGGCAATTTCAGCATGGCACTGAGAATCCTCATCATTCATGACTGAAATTGCAGCATACTGCTTATCTGCATGTAGTCATTCTCCAGGCAAGAAATAATGCATTATTAACACAGCTTTATTATCAGGACCGAGTCTGGCAGATAGAGGAACATTAGAGGATAATTGGGAGGACAGCTGATTTGTTAGCAAAATGTTGCCTTTTGGCTAATGAATCATTCTGATTTTTGCACGGACAGCTCAGTAACAAGCCTGAAGACTACTTTGCTTCAGACCATTAAACTTTGACAAACCAGTTATTAAGTACAGCTCGAGCCACCGGTCTGTGGGGATTATTGCAATGAAGAGCTATCTATGCAATTTTTTTTTAATCATTAGGCGAGACAAGGTGAGTCTGATGATGGAGGGTCTGATGACTGACGGTCTCTGCTGCTTTGTAGTACACAAGGCAATAAACAACTGTAGGGACGACTCATCAGTCAGCACATGCTCTTGGCGGGAAAGAGGTAGGGAGAGCAATAGAGGTTATTGCTCTCAAACAAGCCATGCCCAGGAAGAAAGAACATAACACTCCTTTAATTTCTCTTCTGGAGGCTGGAGGTGTTTTCAAAGGAGAGACAGAGGGAAGGAGGAAGAATGTCACCAATGCCCAGAAAATCAAGGTGGCACCGTGTGCCTGCGTTTCTCTATCCTATGCTTCGTCAGATTGTTCATGCCTTTGGTATGTCCACTGGACATATTCTCCTTTCTGCCCTGCTCTAGTACTATTTGTAACATGGATCTCCAGTGCAGCTAGTGTAATTCAGCAAACAAAGAGTAGCAGTAAAGGGTATAGTAAAATTACAAATAAATAAATAGCAAGCCTGTGAGCCAGATTGCAATGCTGTTTGCCAGGTAGAACTCCAAGTCTACAGCCTGGATTATGAGACCCCGTGAATCTAGCCAATGCCTCAACAGCCATGTGTTCTTATAGGCCTATTCCTGAGGTTTCTTGTCTAGCCTAACTCAGATGCCATCTCTATTTGCTTCATAATTTCTATCTCTATACATCCACAGCCCCAGAAATGACTCCCGAACATCCATTTTTATGTGCTTAAATTTATTTACAGTTTGGTTTCAGTTATTTTTCAAATTGGGAAAAAGGTGGGTTAATTTGAATTCAATATCTTTTTCTCTTCCCAAGTTGTATGAATGAACTATGTTTAATACGCATGAGTCCTAATTGCATTCCTAGCCTTTAACCCACTGTGATATTGTGCATCTCACAGGTGGACATGTTGCCGGGAGTCTGGCTGTCCTCACTGATGCTGCTCATCTCTTAATTGACCTGACTAGTTTCCTGCTCAGTCTCTTCTCTTTGTGGTTGTCATCGAGGCCCCCTTCCAAGCGGCTGACATTTGGGTGGTATCGAGCAGGTAAAGTTCTCTGATTGTGCAATAGTAAATGCATAATGATGCAGAGTCAACCAGAGCTTGAAAAAAAGGAAGGTAAAGAGCAAAGTGTCCAATAATTCCCTCTGAGCTACAAATCTGGTGCTCAGGATAAAATAACCATGTGGGAATGCAAGGTCTTGACATGAATTCAGCTGACAGAAAGATTAATGGAAGTACCTCCTCTATTATGGGACAACAGGAATAGTGATATCATGATAACAGACACTAAGTTACTCTACATCCTTCCCAGAAAGATGAAGGCAGAGCATCTGCCACATTACAAATTAATGTCCAAGAGAGTACCAGGGTTTAGTGATTGTCCCTTGGGTGTCAGGCATAAAATATGAACTTTCTCAGTCACACACAGAGTCATTCCTATGATCTGAATGCTGCCTTTGAATCTCAGGTGGTAATTTAATGACTGTCTGGGCAGTCTTGAGATTGGACTTCATTAAGTCATGAGATCTATGTTCTCATTAGTGGGTCAGTGCTGTTATTGTGGGAGTGGGATCATGGTAAGAAGAATGAGGTCAGCATAACTTATTTCCCTTGGCTCACACACTCTTGCTTTTTTGTCATGCTATGATGTAGCATAAAATGTTTGCTAACTTTAAGACGCTTGGTCTTGTATTTCTCAGGATCCAGAACTATGAGGAAAAATAAAACCTCTTTTCATTATAAATAACCTACTCTCTAGTATTTTGTTATAGCATCAGAAAATGCACCAAGATAGCCATGCAGTAAATGCTTGACTCAGCTGAATCCTTGTTCATTTACTCATCAATAGCAATGAAGTAGATAAAAATGATGACAAGAAAGAAAGGGAGAGAATAAAATTCACTCTTTGTCTTTTCTCAGAGCTTCTTTCACTGAGTGACTGCCTCCTCTTGCTCAGGAAGCAGCCAGAGCTATGAGACATGTTCAGTCTCTGCAAAGTGTTTACTGTGGGTTTTCTTCACTTTATCCCCTCACTCCCTCGCCCCATTGCTGCACTATTTCCCATCTCTGTGGTCCCTTATATCAGTTGGAGGAATTTCTATTGGGATATTTTGTACCAGTCTTGGAAACATATAGTTACAGCTCTGACTTCACATGGGCTGAGAAACCAAGGCAAAGGAGAGCTGATGGCAGTATGCTGGGATCCTAGTGGTCAGCCTTCACAAGGAAAGACATTGGCAGCCAAAAACCACAGCATCACTGACAATGGGAAGTCTAAGTTTTAGAGGTTTAGAGGACTAGGAAACTCCATCTTTGTGCTAAGCAATTTATCAATGCAGGTGTTCTGGATTGGCTTCCCTTCAACAGTCAGAGAGAAATAAACAGCCATAGAAAGTTTGTGAGATTGAGCTTAGAGAACTCTTCTTACTCCTGTTTCTGAAAAAAGTACACCTGAAAGCCATGTGAGTTCTATTGAGCTCTCCCCATTTACCAGCACAAATTTGTACAGTCACTCAACACTTCCTAGTACTATTAGAACTGTTTTGTTTCACTAGGAAGTACCCATTTTTAAGATAGGCTAGACCCAGAACTTTACGTCTTTGCTTAGACTCTGTGCCATTAATCATGGAAATCTATGAGCCCTAATATTCTAAAAGACCAAGAATGTTCAATAAAAATACTCTGCTATTAGGCAAAATATTTTGAAATACAGAGTACAATGTAAATATTTTGAACTTTAAATGTAGCTAGGATGACTTAATAACAATATTTTTAATTTTATCTGATGACTAATTAAATGGCTGTACAGGATTGGTGCCTACCATATGAAACAGTATTATAGACATAGGTGGGCCCTGTGAATCCACAGCCCAATCTGGCCAATCCTCCACCAGTCTTACTTGGCTGTTTTCTTGGAAACCATGTAGCACCATGATACCACTTACCTGTGTTTCCTCATGTGTTTCTTTTCACCCGTTTTCAAATAAGGTGACGATATGAATTGCTGATGAATAGTATTTCTATTTACAGATCTTTGAGGGACAGAATTCAAGCTACAACCCATGCCAACTTCTATTCATATGCTATTTTAAAAGTCTATCTTATATTTAAGAAACTCTTATTGTATAAAGCCACTGGTTAACCATATGGTCCTGATACTTGTAGTCAAGTCCTAAATATCTGTCTTAGCATTTCCTATTATGTAAAAAATGTTCCAAGGACAAACTATCAGATGTTTTGAGTGTTGCATAGTCAATAACCACATACTTATTCTATTATGCATGAAACATAAAGTAGAATATCAAACTTTCAATTTTATGGATAATTTATTTAGGAAGAAACTAAGCATAAATGAGTTCATGTGAGAAAAGTATGAAATGACAGATAAGTAGCACTTGAATATAGCAAAAAAAAAAAATGAGGATTGTGTATAACTGACTAAAGTTAGAGAAGCCATAGCCACATGGTGGATTATAGCATGTAATTCTGCTTTAATAGGTTCTAATACATAAGAATAATGTAAAGAGAAGGTTGTGGTTGGTGTTAATTATCTTGACACAGCCTACAGTCACCTGAGAAGAAACTCCCAACTAAGGAATTACCTAGATCAGATTAGCCTGTGGGCATGTCTTTGGAGGATTGCCTTGATTGCTCTAGGAGGGCCCTGCCTAATATGGGTGGCACCATTCCCTAGGCTAGTGGTCTTGTGCTGCATAAGAAGTCTAGTTAAACATAAACCATCAAGCAGCATTCCTCTACGGTTTCAAGTTCTTGCCTGAGTTCTGGTCTTGATGATAGATTGTGACCTGGAAGTTAAGCCAAACAAACCCATTCCTCTCTTAGATCAGTGTTTGCCACAGCATAAGAATGAAACCAGGGCAGGGAGTAGAGAATAGACCCTTGTGGGTTTTTAAAGTCTATCTACAAGGTTGAAAGAACAAGGTGGGATATTAAAGAATGTCCATGTGAGCCAAAGTACTTTCTTTCTTAAACATGCACATTGAGATCTCCCTTATCTTCAAATATTAATGCAAATGTTTCCATTTTGATGTTGCTTTTCCTCGAGGTTGCTCTTAAAGAGCAGCTGAAGCGCCAAGAAGCCCCTGAGTCTGCCTCTGTGTTTACAATCTGTCGGGTTGGCAAATGAAACCCATTTTCGTAAAGTACACTCTGATGTGTTTCCTTTTTACTAGCTTATTCCTCTAAAGGTGCCAGTGCTGGCAAGTTGTAAATGTTTTATGGTGAAATTAAGAGTTTCTAAACACATTTTACTTGTCGTATCTCATTATTTCATCCCTCCCTAATAAGTTTTCATCATTTTAGCACCTGTGTAAATTAAAATCCCCAAGGAGAACAAGGGAGGGCAGGCAGCAATTAATATGTTCTAAAAATTTGCTGAAAATTACCCAGTAATAGGGAGCCTAATGAATTCTGATGCTCGTGTTTTATGGATGCAACACTAAAGTGCCTCATCTCAGTTCTCAAATCCATTCATATTTCTGCTTCATGAATCACGGAAAATATAATATGAAGCCATTTTCATGGGCAACAGGGGTGTGGATCAAAGAGTCTTTGACTCTTGTGTGGGGAGTTGTGGATGTGAATGTGATATTCACGTTGCTTTCTGTGAATTTGACTGCCAGAGATCCTCGGTGCCCTGCTGTCTGTCCTTTGCATCTGGGTGGTGACTGGTGTGCTGGTGTACCTTGCCTGTGAGCGCCTCTTGTATCCTGATTACCAGATCCAAGCAGGCGTCATGATCACTGTTTCAGGCTGTGCAGTGGCAGCCAACATCGTGTAAGTCATACCATGCTGACTGTCTGTTTGCCGTGTCTCCACTCTTATCTAGAGAAAGATTTAGAAATAAATCTCCCGTGTCTGGAAGATGCTGATGTTCTGACATGGTATTTGAGTGCCACTATAACAGAAAATAATGTTGCTCACTAAAGATTAAGGAGTTTTAAAACATTGCTTCCAGTAGTCATATTTGAAAATTTGTAACATGCCAGAGACTGGAAAAAGATCTTGTGATATACACATCAAACTGAATTTTCACAGTGCTCTGAACTCACAGAGGATGAAAAGGAAACTCAGCTATGTTAAGTAGGTAGTGAGGAAGTAGGATTCAAATCTAGATACATGGATTTGGAATCGAGCTTCTAAGCACTCTGCTTTCTCATGTGTGTGATGACCTCATGGAATATGGCTTCCAAATGGCTCAACGTTAGTTAGTTAAGTGGATAATGAGTACTCAGATTGCTGAGTTGACAGAAACATTACAAATTATTTACTGTCATCTGAATTTTACACTTAAGTTAGCTTTTGTAGTGTCTTTATAAAGTGCTCTTCACCTTTGTGTATCCAACCAAACCAAAAATGGAGGGGTTTCTTTCCCATAAAAGTCTATTTTATCTCTGTAACATGCTACTGAATGAAAAGTTGTTAGGGGAGAAAAATCCTTTCCATAGTTACCTCCAGAAGGAATTCAGTCCTCAAGCCTACTTTAGATGTTTCACCTCTTGAACTGTAAGATAATAAATTCATGTTGTTTAAGCTTCCCCCCAAAATTGTGGTAGTTTATTAATTCAGTAAAATGAAAATAGTAGGAAGATTGAGTATCCTTGATGAACAACCTAAACTGACCTGAAACCTGGGACTCTGTAATATGTTTCATGCTCAAAATTCTGGACCTTGGAGTGTTTTGAACATTTTGAGTAGTCAATCCAGGGATATTTAACTGGAAAATTTGATGTAAAAATTCACACACACACACACACACACACACACACACACATACACACACACCAAGAATATCATCTTCCACTCTTCCAGTACAAACTGACAGTGTTGAAGATATAAAATGGTACTGACAGTGTTTTTTATTTTTTATTGTTTTTTTTTTTGTTTTCATTTATGAGAGTGCACAATGGCATCTTTGCAATTGATAGATATACTAACATGTATGGTTTGAAAACGTGTTCTCAGGTTATTGAAAGAGTATTCCATTTAGACAACTCTATTTTCACCCCATAGTTTGTACCCAAAATGTCTGAGCCTAAAGTTAAGGATGGTATTTGATGATCTGCTGTCGTTGACTAGATCCTGTGTGCTGAGTTAACTTGAAACTTTCCTTCATTATGGAAAAAGAATGTAGACAGATCAATGTGAATCTATCTTGTCTAGGAGATAAATACTCAGATGTGTCCTGGTCCCGGAGGGTGGGGGAGGGTAATACCTTCTTTTAGAAGGAGAAGAGTATGTCCTAAAGTCAGTAGGAAGAATGAAAGTATTCATAATTTCCAAGGAGTCATATGTCATGTGGGTTGTGTTAATATTATGCAAAGATGTTGTATGAACCAAGTCAATTACTCCATTAATTTGGGGGAGCTTAAGAGTGGATCTTGATCTTCACAATAGATACTCTCTAGGTTGTCTTTTTACTGCATTGCTTTTGAACATTGACCTGACAATTGTAAATAGTTTTTATATTTAGAAAGACAGCTAACTGTCTGCTCTGCTTTCCCCAAGCAAGCAAACAGATGGATAAAGGTGACTAGAATGTTTACTCTGGGAATTGAGAATGTGGGTTTCAAGTGTTGCAAGATACTGTGTTGTGGGAATATACAGAGATATCAGAACTGAAATTTGGGAGATAATCTGCTCTTTGGGAACCCAAAAACCAGAACAGAAAGTTTTAATAGAAACTGTGAAGAGAGTCTTTGATAAAAATTGTAGATAGAGCTCTGAAGTGAAGTTATTCCTGCTTAATTTACAAATTGATCCCAGTTATTATATGTGTTAACTAGACTCTTCTATTCATCAACTATAGTGATAATTTTTAGTAGCTATGAATGTAAATGTGTTTTTTTAAAGTGTATAATCCCCTCTCTCTTCCACAAATGTATGCTAGGCAGATATGTCCAGTTTGTAGTACAAATATTTAATTGTGCCTAAATATGTGTTCCTCATCATCTTAAAATAAAACAAGTTAAAGAATGAATGACAACTCGATGAACATAAATAACAGATCCAGAGGCTCTATTTACAACCAGCCTGTCTGGAGCATGTGGAATGGTAACTCATAGTTGACAGTGAATTCCTATCCAAATACTGACAATCTGAAAACTGCATTATGGACTGATCAAATCTTGGTTGGATAGGTGTAATTCTGCTTTTAGTGGTGGCTTGAGATTTAACAGACACATTACACATACATGATGTGTTTCTTTGTCAGTTTTCTTGGAAGATGTGTGCTAAACTTTGCAATACATTGTAATATGTGTGTATGTGTACAAGTTCTTTATACTATATCAGATGATTTCAGTCCTTATATAAATAAGTATATATGCAGACACAGTATTCTTTGCATTGTCCATTACAAATTTATTCAGATTTTAAATAATCTTTCAAATGAAACAAATTTAATTAAATTCAAGATTCCAGCTTTGGGAGCAAGAAGAGAGAGCTCTGTGCAAGCTGCCAAGGGAGATAAGCAGTCAATAGTTCAAGGAAGCTGCAAGCCTATACAGCCACAGTAACAAGATATACTCATGGTTGCAATAGTGGAACTTACAAATTTGGGGTAGCCAACAGTTACCTAATTGGATCAATGTTCGATTTTTCATGAAAGCAGTAATGCTTCTCTTGTGTACTGTGAGAAGAATATGTTGGTGAATTCTCCAGAAAAAAGGGGGGGGGCATTTTTGAAATATTTCCTTTTGAGAGATTTTTAAAGATTTATTTATTTATTTTATGTATGAGTACATGGTAGCTGTCTTCAGGCACACCAGAAGAAGGCATCAGATTCCATTACAGATGGTTGTAGGCCACCATGTGGTTGCTGGGAATTGAACTCAGGACCTCTGCAAGAGCAGTCTGTTCTCTTAACCACTGAGCTATCTCTCCAGCCCCTTTTGAGAGTTTTGAAAAGTTCTAAGATATACTTATATTCAAATGTAAGTCTACCATAGTATACCTTAATTTATTTTAATTACCCATCAGGCTGAGTAATAAATGCTACTGATGACTTCTCCATTATGTTGTGTAAACTTACTATATTAGGAACATTGCTATGTCTTTCAGACTAACTATGATTTTGCACCAATGGAACCTTGGCCACAACCACAAGGATGTACAAGCTAATGCCAGTGTCCGAGCAGCTTTTGTACATGCCCTGGGGGATGTATTTCAGAGCATCAGTGTGCTAATTAGTGCTCTCATTATCTACTTTAAGGTGAGTGTGTTTCCAGTGACTCTCTTGATGAGGCAGCATCGAAAGTAGAGAGGCAGCATCGAAAGTAAGGCTAAAATACCACCAATATTAGCATCCTGTGTTTATTCACTCAAACCACTTCCCAAAGTTACAGCTAACAAATCCTGAAACTTCAGTCTTTCTTGGATTCCAAAGAGCTGTTTGTGCTTCATCTGTTGGGCTTTGAGTCTATCAAGAAAGATCCTCTTGATATGATGTTAAGATGTAAACCAATGAAACTATGAACACCTTGGGTTTCTTCAGATGTAAACAATGGAAGAGATACCTGGCTGATCCAAATTATACTTATTGGCTGAAATATATGGAATGAATTCAGAGACACAGATCAAGGTAGAGATCGGGCACATTTTGGTATCTACAGGTATCCTACTGAAATAAATATGTCTGATCAAGTGTTGTTACCTGTACTTATTTTCAGTGCCAAGAGTCATATTTCTTAAAGATTTATTTAGGCATGCTTTATTAGTTATGTCCAATAGTGTGTCTCTGAGTGAGTCTGCACACATGAGTCCGGGTACCCACAGAGGTCACAGGAGTTGGATCCCCTGGAGCTGGAGTTATTTGCTGCCTAATGTGATTGTTGAGAGTTGGGTTCAGGTTCTCTACAAGGGCAGCATCTGCTCCTCATCACTGAGACATCTTCTCCAGCCTTCTGAGAGTTTTATCTCTTGGGAGGGAGTCCAATTCGCTGTGTATGGGACTTGGGCCTTCTGCTTGGCTGGGAAGGGTAGAGCACTTGATTCACGCACCTGCTGACATTGTTTTCAGCACTGTGGGAGGAGCTTCTTTTACCCCAGAGCAGAACTCTGAGGCAAAATGAGAGTGGAGAAAGGACTGTAACTCTAAACACGCACTCACGCCCTTCTCGACAGAGATGTATGTTTGCGACAGAGTGAGTGGGGCAAAAAGAAATAGTCTTCAGCTCTGCCATTTGTATCATGCTACTATAATTGTCCAATTTAGAGAGGATATTTTTCCTAAAGTGTGAAAATATGTAAGTAAAAGGAAAAGAAAAAGGAAAAGATATGTGAACACAGAGGTTGCGGAGTGGGAGGATGCGCATTCAAAGTTTGAAGTTAGTAAATAAATAAAAACTTTTAAAGTGAAATAAAAACTTCAAGTCAAAGGCAAAGGCAATTTAAAATCATAAAGATTAATAGTTTATGTTTGCCAGAGTGGTTGGTGAATACCAGTGAAACACGGCCTTCTAAACACAGCAGGGCCTGTGTAAGTATGAACTCATATATATTTGGCAGCACACATAGGGCCTGCCAGGTCTGGTCCAGATGCAGCCCTAGTGCTGAGATGGGGAGTGGACACAAGCCCCCACCCTCAACACAAAAGCTATTTCCAGTTGATAACTACTCACAAATGAAAAATAGTTATTCTCCAATGGAGTCTCCCTGGCTATCTAAACCATACTTATGGACAGGCTCCATGCCCATCAGTAAATGTCAAAACAGAATGAAATCAATGGCAGTTTGGAAGTTCTCTGTTTCATAATGTTTTGTCAGAATTAAACCTTGCAGGTCCTTTGCATATATTTTATAGCTTCTGATTTTGTGTTTTTATGAGATTTGTTTGCATGTGTGTGCATGTGTATGTTTTTATAGCTATTTGTGTTTCTTGAGCTTTTTCTTTGGCTCTTTTTCTTCTGTTTGTTTTGTCCGATTCTGTTAATCTTAGTATTAGTATTAATATTAGTATTAGTATTAGCATTAGTATTAATAGTATTATTGCCTGTGTACATCCTAATGAGAAAAAAGAAAGGGTATGAGTTTGAGTGGGTGGAAAAGTGGAGAAAATCTGAGAAGAGTGGGGGAAGGGAACTATAATCAGAATATTATGCATTAAACAACCTACTTAAATAAAAAAAGAAATAAAACTTTGCAATGCATTCTTAATAGACCACTCACTTTCAAAGATCTTGAAAGCTAAGAATGTTATCACATAACATCACATAGCATCTGAAATCTATAGCAGACTTTTTCCAGCTTTGTTGTAACCCAGCCATCCATGGCATCCACAATATACTTGGTAAATAATTTGATTTATAACTTTCTTTGCTGTGTAACTAATAAAATCCATGTAACCCCTTAAAAACCAGCTCCAGTTGCTGCATGCACAAAGGTTAGTTTTATGTTACATTTCCTAAAAGAAGTAGAGAATGGACTTTTCTGCACTGCTGGGCTTTGTCATAATCAGAATAGAATGTATTTCACTCTAATTTCAAGACTATCAATCAGCAGGGGTATGGAGAGAGAGGGAGGAGACAGGGAGAGGGAGAGAGAAAGAGCTCAAGAATCATGCTTTGGTTTGTGATTTAAAAGCTGAAATAAATGATATCTTTTTACCTCCCTCATCATAATTACGGTTGAAAAGTATTGGTTAGTGTGACCATCTTTTCACACACTTTCTTTTTTTTTAATTTACATTATTTATTTATTTATTTATTTATTTTAGATATTTTCTTTATTTAAATGTAAATTTCTCCATTCCCAGTTTCCCCTCCAAAAAACAA
>NW_022196913.1:90612838-90621930 GCF_008632895.1 Mastomys coucha
TGAAGGAAGGGCAAGCCAGCCTAAATATAGCTATCTCCTAAGAGGCTCTGACAGTACCTGACTAACATTATTTATTTTTTTACACTCCATATTTTACTCCCCCCCACACATATATCTAAGCTCCGACTGCTCCACATCCCATACCTTCTCCCCACCTCCCTGTCTCCATGTGGATGTCTCAACCATCCCCCTTCCCACCCCATATGACCTCTAAAACTCTTTGGAGCCTTCAGTCTCTTGAGGGTGAGGTGCATCATCTCTGAATGAACACAGACCTGGAAGTCCTCTACCGTATGTGTGTTGGGGGACTCATATCAGCTGGTGTATGCTCCGTGTTTGGTAGTCCAGGGTTTAAGAGATCTCAGAGGTCCAGATTAATTGAGACTGCTGGTCTTCCTACAGGATCACCCTTCTCCTCAGCTTCTTTCAGCTTTCCTTAATTCAACAACAGAGGTCAGCTGCTTCTGTCCATTGGTTGGGTGCAAACATCTGCAACAGATTCTTTCAGCTGTTTGTTGGGTTTTTCGGAGGGCAGTCATGATAGATCCCTTTTTGTGAGATCTCCATAACCTCAGTAATAGTGTTGGGCCTTAGGACTTCCCCTTGAGCTGGATCCCACTGGGCCTTCTTTTCCTCAGGCTCCTCTCTATTTCCATCCCTGTAATTCTTTCAGATAGGAACAATTATGGGTCAGAGATGTGACTGTGGGATGGCCCCCTCTCCCTCATTTGATGTCTTGTCTTCCTGCTGGAGGTGGGCTCTGTAAGTTCCCTCTTCCTAATGTCTGAAATTTCATCTAAGGTCCCTCCCTTTGAGTCCTGAGAGTCTCTCACCTCCTAGGTCTCTGGTGCATTCTGGAGTGTACCCCGCCCCCTCAACCGCCTACCTACCAAGGTTGCCTGTTTCCATTCTTTCTGTTGGCCCTCAGGGCTTCATTCCTTTTCCCTCACCCAATACCAGATCATGTTTCCCTCTTCCCTGCATCCCCTTTCCTCTTTTCCTCTCAGGTTCCTCCCTCCTTCCTTGTGGTTACTTTCTTCTCCCTTCCAAGTGGGACTGCAGAGTCTTCACTTGGGCACTTCAGTTTGTTGACCTCTTTGAGTTCTATGAACCATATCTTGGGTATTCTGTATTTTTATTTGTTTATTTTTTGGCTAATATGCTCTTATTAGTGAGTACATACATTGCATGTTCTTTTGGGTCTGAGTTAACTCACTCAGGATGATATTTTCTAGCTTCATCCATTTGCCTGCAAAAACTCAGGATGTCCTTCTTCTTAATAGCTGAGTAGTATTCCATTGTGTAAATGAACCACATTTTCTGTATCCATTCTTCTGTCATGGGACATCTAGGTTGTTTCCAGCTTCTAGCTATCACAAAGAAGATAGCTATGAACATAGTAGAATATGTGCCCCTGTGGCATGGTGGGGCACTTTTTGGGCATAGTCCCAAGAGTGGTCTAGCTGGGTCTTCAGGTAGATCTATTTCCAATTTTCTGAGGAACCTTCAGATTGCTTTCCAGAGTGGTTGTACCAGTTTGCAATCCCACCAGCAATGGAGGAGTATTCCTCTTTCTCTACATCCTCTCCAGCATGTGCTGTCATCTGAAGTTTTAATCCTAGCCATGCTGATTGGTGTAAGGTAGAATCTCAGGGTTGTTTTGATTTGCATTTCTCTGATCACTAAGAACTTTGAAATTTTCCTTAGGCGCTTCTTGGCCATTCAAAATTCCTGAGTTGCTTTTCACACACTTTCATGACTATGTTTCAAATTAACTTGAAAACTATAAATCAAGTAAATATAGAGAATACTTAAGAATATATTTCAGTTTAATCCCTTAGTTATCAGGAACATATTTCCAGATGCCCTCCATTCCTTACTTACTACAAGTTTAAAACTTGGGTGACTGAGTCCCCAGGAAAAGTATCCTGCTTTTGAATTGAATGCACAGGGTCTAGAAGGTCAATAAGTGGTGGAGAAAGAAGGATTCGGAGAGTGTTACTTCTTTTATTAACTGGGTGTTTTGTTAGAAAATTTGAACTCAGTTAACCAAGGCTGCTGTGTTTTTCAGCCTGACTACAAAATTGCTGATCCAGTGTGCACATTTATCTTTTCCATCCTGGTTTTGGCCAGCACTACCATGATCTTAAAAGACTTCTCCATCTTACTCATGGAAGGTAGGACTGCTTTCATCAGTATCCTCAAGACTGGTGCTTCTTCCCTTTGATCATAAAAGGGATGACTGCAAGGAATGTTCTCTGTTAATTTGTATTCATAGTATAGAGGAAAACTAGAGTGATAAGGATTATTAATGTTTGATTTCTGCCTATATGGAACAAATAGAAATCACACACACACATACACTGTTAAATTATACCTTGCAATGGAAAGATATCAAATACAAGCAATGAATACAGCATTAGAAGGAAATATTGCAAAAGTGTACTGGAAAATATCAAGGAAAGACTAGAAGTATCTTTCTATTAGGCAGCAATATACTTGAACATTTAGGTCTCCTGTGTCTCAAAGTACAAGGAAGCTGGAATGACATTTATTTATCCAGCAAGTGCTTGCAGAACCCAGCTAGATCATGGCCTTAAAATTAGACTAAGGTGAGCAAAGTAGGGAATGATACTTTCCTAATGGAGGGAGCTATACTTGAGTGAAAGGAGAGATCCTCTAAACAATAAGAAAGAATAGAGCAGTAAGTGCTACAAAGAAGAGCCCTGGGATTCTAACTGGCTGGGAGGAGTGGCCAAAGAGAAGCTGGGATTAGATGTTACAAGCTCCTTCTTAGCCCAAGGTAGGATATTTTGCATATGGACCTCATTGGCCATAGATTGTATGGCCCCAGCTATTCTACTTTGCCTGGCTGGCCCCATGGGGTCTTCCTGTCAGTCAGAAAAAGATGACAGAAGTAACCCTCAGTGTCTAGACAACAGCTCCTATGACTAAAGCTTACTGGGAATGTCTCCACCCTGCATCCTGTAGTTTGTTACTTTGTTTTCATTTGGCATAACCTAGTTGAAGAACTGCTGTTTTCTGAGATTCCCAGACTGCATCTCTGTAGTGAGATGTGACTGACATACATTCTACGACAAACCTCAAAGAACAGTTAGTATCCAGGTACAGTGGTCAATGCCTGTAAACTCAGCAACTTGGAGGTGGAGGCAGGAGGATTGTTTTAAGTTCAAGGCCAGTCTGGACTATATATACATCCAGGCCACTCAGGGTTACATAGTGAGAACCTGTTAAAAATAAATTATAAAAATTAAAACCAAGCTGATTGATCAGTGGTCTTCCCATCTTTCCATGTGTTCTACATGATTTATTTAAAAAGAAGAGTAACTCAAATTATTATAGTCTGTGACCCAGACATTGAATGACTTGGACAGCTAACACAATAGGCATTTGCAAACCAAATGACTTATTATTGCAATGTTAGCATTTCTTCTTAGCACAGTTTCTGGAGTGACCACTGGATATCAATCTTTGACAGCATTATAATTTATAAAGAACAGACTTGTTCCATGAGTTCCCCACATCATTCATCATCTCTGATTTGCCTATATTGGTCATATTTTACTATGCATATGATGCAAGTCAGAGAAGCATCACAATTTGAGAAAATTCACAGTAATTATAGTCAGAATGCAAACCCAAGATTTATGATAACAAACCCCATGCTGTTTCATTATGCTTTGTAGAGCATGTGTAAAGATAATTAGGCAAAACACTGTTGGTATAATAACATCTTCAGGATGATTACTGTTGCTAGATGTTGCTGAGTAAATTCTGTGAGTATTTTGTCTGTGGACTTGAGACTCATCAGTCTCAAAGCCTTCGGCTGAGGCAGATTTTTAAACATTCGAAGTACACAACCAAAGAAAGGCACAGGATGCAAATTGGTGTTCTACTGAGGACTGTGCAGTCCACTTAGCCTTCATGGTGAGTACATTTAGGTGAGTAACAAGACAGTCCTATTTTTCCTTTGTCAGGTGTTCCAAAGGGCCTGAGTTACAACAGTGTGAAAGAGCTTATCCTCGAAGTTGATGGAGTGATCTCTGTGCACAGTCTACACATCTGGTCACTGACAGTGGGCCAAGTGATTCTCTCTGTTCATGTTGCTACAGGTCAGTGAGTTTCTTAAACACCCAGGCAAGATTTCCTCCTTAGCCTGAAAAGTCAGTCATTTCTCTTCCTTTTACAGCCACCCTTACAATCTATTGTCTGTCAAAACAACTGTAAAATGTGTTGCTCTCTCTACTCAGCACCTCTGAAAACCAACCCACTTATCAATGTTGTCATAGCAACAATGATCCCACTTGCATCCTCTGAGCTGATTGCATAGAATAGAGAGACAGTGCAAAGGGCTAAAACATCTCTCTTACTTTAAGTCGTTGGCTTCAGGAAAAAATGACTTTTCCTTTTGTCTGGGTATCCCCTTAGTCTAAATAATAGGAATGAATTAGACAACAAAGAATCTCAATGGAGTATCTCCTGTTTAAAAGATACTTTTCTGACCCTGAAGAAAGAGGGGAGGTGGAGGCTCAGCTTTGAAAGTGAACAAGCTAACAGATGTATTGCAAGATGATCAGACATCATTTAGCTATGCAAGACACTTCATAGAATAGACTCAAGCCTACCTTTTTCAAGTAGAAGGCAAGTGTGTCCATGATAAGTTTTCAGACTGGGAGAAATGGGAGGCGGGAGTTTTTTCTTCCTTTTAAGAGAAACCTCAGGCCAAGAATATAATAATTAGGTTGTTAAAAATGACTCAAGATGTTACTTAGAGGCAAAGGATGGGAAAGTCAGTGACAGTCACTTGAAAGCTGTACTTTATCAGATGTCTTCATTTTCTCCAAGGGGCTCAGATATGACTTCCAGAAACTTACAACATCCTCTGTACAAATATTTCACTGTGAGTGTAAGAGTATAGTAAATAATCAGGTAACCATGTGGGGACTTTGCACCTCCTGATATTATTTTAGACTGAAAAAAAGGATGGCATTGAGGGTGGATGATCTCAGGAAGGTCTTTGGGGAGCTCTAAATGATTCTCTGTTCCTGATTCTTATCTTGATATAAATTCTAATTAAATATAGGATCTGTAAGAGGAAGATCCCCAGGGACTGGTGAGCAGGGCCCAGTAAGACACAGGAGCTGAGTCTGGTTCTACTTCTTTCCAATTCTTGTCTCTCTTTCCATAGTAAGCTCCTACCAGTGCCAGACTACATAGGTAACTGTGTAGGAAATGTAGCTGTAGTCACCGATACCTTCCTATACTAGGATGAATTGTCTGTATGAACAGAAATGAATGTTGGAACCAACTGGTTCTTTTTAGGGCCCTGGCCTTTCTCTACCCTTCGGGTACCAAACCCTTAAAGTTAAAATCAGCTCCTGCTTCAGCATGTGCACACATGCATATGTGTGTGTGTCTGTATGTGAGTCTGTGTATGTGTGCATATGTCTGTGTCTGTGTCTGTCTGTGTGTGTCTGTGTGTGTTTGTGTGTGTGTGTGTGGAGAGAGAGAGAGACAGAAAGGTAGAGAGAGGGAGGGAGGAGGGAAGGAGGGAGGGAGAAAGAGAGAGAAAGAGAGAGAGAGAGAGAGAGAGAGAGAGAGAGAGAGAGAGAGAGAGAGAGAGAGAGAGAGAGAGAGAGAATGAATACATTATCACACTATCTGAGTTAATCTTCCTGTTGCTCTTTATCAACAGCTGCCAGCCAGGACAGCCAGTCTGTGAGGACAGGAGTTGCTCGAGCCCTCAGCAGTAGCTTTGATCTGCACTCTCTTACCATTCAGATAGAATCTGCAGCAGACCAGGACTCCAGCTGCCTTCTCTGTGAAGACCCACAGGACTAGCTCAGTCACACTGTCAGCTTTCTGTTTTTCCTAGGCCATGATAAGCTGCAGCAAAGTTTTTGCAATGCTCAATTAAGCAACCAGCAGAATAGATTTGAGAAAGTCATGACAATGCAACGTGTATGCTCTTTGTATTTATCTCCATCTACTAAGAAGTAGGATGCACGGGATTCATCAGTTTCTTGGATTATATACTAATCAGTAGTTGTGCTCATCTGTAGTATATGTAGATTATTCCTAACTGGGGCTGAAATAACAGATGTTTGCAACCATAGGCAACAAATGATTCACTCCCCTACAATAGTGGGTATGGTTGAACTCAGGAATGCCTTTCTAAGAGTCCACAGCATGAGATACAAACATTTGAAGCCTTAGAATTTGACTCTGCCACCATACTCAATGATATCTTCACTCTTTGTGAAACAGTCAAGCTTCCTTTTTTGATCTTGCATGTAAATTATGGTGCTGTATGTGTGAAGTATTTTAATGCTATGTGCAAAGGGTATGGAAAAAAGAAAAAATTCTGAAATTGCTAACTTTTGAATGTTTTCATAAAGTGTAATTTAATAATGGAAGAAAACGAGGAGGCACAGAATGGGATGTTTCTTACCCAGTTCACATGTGAATCAAGATAACTCTCAGATTTTGCCAGTACTTATGGATCACTATTGCTCAATTGCTGAACTTAATTTTCCAACAACATAACTTTTAGAATTTCAACTTAATACTATTTATTACTAGGTAGATAGAACATAAAGAACAAAGAGGATAAGGATAAGTAATGTTATTTATTCATACTTTTGATGTCAGATGTGGGATGAGGGTAGGGGAGGAGCATTGTTTTTTATTTCTGTAAATGAATTGTACTGAGTAATTAAAGAGGAAACAGTAGCTTATACAGCTCATGGCTCTGGAGGCTGGAAGTCTACACATGAGTAGCTGCTGCTGGGGGTGGGAATGGATGTTTGTAGAATCCATAAGCAGAGCAGATCATCCCATGGTGAGAGAGACAAGAACTCTGGTTTGCGTTTCTTCCTCTCCATAGAAAACCACAGTTTCACTGGATTAGGGCCCTGTCTTTGTGTTCCTATTGATCATTATCTCCCAGTGGTTTCACCCACCAAACAAGGTTAGATTAGGTTTCTACTCTCTTAAGAGTCTACCAAGGGCATTACATTTCAACATTAGTTGAAATTAGTGGGGTTGTTTAAACTGTTAACAGTGAATGAAGCTGACTTTAACACTGATACTCATACCACAATTTTCCTTTGTTGGGGAGACATACAGTACACAGAGGCAAACAACAGAGTTACCAGAAGAAGTAGCCAATAATCTGAAGAAAGAGAGGCTGTGAGATTAAGGCAGGTCCATGAAGACTTTCTCAGAGAAAACCAAATTTGATGGGAACAACAACAACAACAAATATGTGCTAGCCGGATGGAATATAGGAGGAGCCATGATCTATAAGAACCAAACCAAGTTGAGACCCATGCCACAAGATGGTACCCACCTCTGACACTGCCTGGTCAGGACCCATAGCCTAGATAGCCCAGGGACCTAGGATAGAACCAAACATGACTGTCAAATAAATAAATAAATAAATGTCAATGAAATAATTCTTACTGATATTCTGCTATATTCATAGATTGGTACCTAGCCCAACTTTTATCAGAGAGGCTTTGCCCAGCAATGGATGAAAACAGATGCAGAGATTCCCAGTAGAGCTCTGGGAATCCTGCAAAAGAGTGGAAGGAAGGATTGTAGGAGCCAGAGGGATGAAGGACACTATAAGAAAATATACAGGATCAACTAAGCTGAGCTCATTGTGACTCACAGAAAGTGAGCTGCTAACCAGAGAGCCTGCACTAGGCTGACCTAGGCTCTCTGCACATATACCACTGCTGTGTAGCTTCGTCTTCTTGTGAGACTCCTAACAGTGGAAGTAGGGACTGCCTCTGACCATTCTGCTGGATTTTGAGACCCCCTTTTCTCATGCTGGGTTGCCTCCTTTAGCCTTAATAGGAGGGGAGTTTCCTAGTTTTAATACAACTTGATAATACCATGTTTGGTTGATATCCATGGGAGCCTGCCCTTGTCTGAAGAGAAAATGAGAGGGAGTGGATTGGGGGCATGGCATGTAGAGGGGAGGTGATGGGGAGGGAATGGGAGGTGGGGACAGGAGAGAGGGGAAACTGCCATTAGGATGTAGTAATAATAATAAAAGAAAAGAATTAAATAAGGAACTGAGCACTGTGAAGAACTCGGTGCATTGGAGAACGCGGAGAAGGCTCTTGATGCTACTGCTGCACTAAACAGGTCAAGACCATGAAAAAATGAAGTTGGAGAGGGAAGCAAGCCAAGTCGCTATGAAAGATCTACCCTGAAGCTTACCCCTCACCTATGCTTTCCTTTGAATACATTTCCTTTGAATAAACTCTCTCTCTCCCTCCCTTCCTCCCTCCATCCCTCCTCCCCCCTCTCTCATTTTGACCAAATAACCTGTTTCAATGGTTATCTATTTCAGCAGAAGTGTGTACAAAAGATTAGTTTTTATTCTTCAAAAGAAGAGAGTGAATAAAATGTGGATTTTAAAGGCAAACACTGATGATAGTTCCTCGATGTATTCTATCTGTGACTGAACATGCCCTGTTATTCACAGACAGCCCTGAGTTTCACTCTGAATGAAAGTCTGGCTAGGGAAAGAGAAAATGAGTTGATCGAAAGGGTTGACTGGATAAAAGATGCATCTGGGGTATGCTGTTAACAACAGAGCTGTAGAAGAGAAGAGCTATAGGCTACTTTAGCAGGGATGGAGTGAGAGACAGCAGTGGGTAAAGACCATGAGAGAATTATAAGACATGGGTTCCATCTTGTTCTGCTTCCTTCCTATCTCTAACCTTGAACTGGTTCTATTTCTCTGAGCTTTAGAGTCCTCACAGAAAATGAAGTTTTTATTGTCATGAAGACATTTACAGCTGAGCTTCATAGACTAACAAATGTAAGGAATGGGGTTCTTTCTGAGGTGAATAGTCTAACCCACTGTCTCTGAACCTCAGCAGTATAAGAAATATTAAATATGAGTTTTTCCATCAACTACTACAAAGCTTCTGGTTTTTAGCAACGGATTTAAATCTTTTTATCTCCCCACATTGTAAGACTTTAATGTTCATAGCAGCCTTATTTCTAATAGCCAGAACCTGGAAACAACCCAGATGTCCCTCAACAGAGGA
>NW_022196913.1:90622638-90625540 GCF_008632895.1 Mastomys coucha
AAGAAAATATCTAAAAAAAAAAAAGACTTTAATGAAAGTGTTTTAATTCCCCAACCCTACTCTGGGAAAGTATTTGTATATACAAAAGCCCTATTAAGATCTCCAATTCAAATGACAAATTTATATATCCTTTATACCTCATTGTGCTAGCTTTCTTAAGGGAAAAGATGGTAAGATCAGACACCTAATAGTTAATAAGGAAAATACACAGTTGTCACCTGCATTAGAAAATAAAAACTTACCATGTGCTTGTTCCACTGCTATAGTGAGCAGCTCACCCTCCTAATCAAGAGTAAATTTTTACCTTGTTGCAAGAACTTGATTGAAATGGTGGACTCTTTCTTTGCAAACTCAAACATATATCTAGCAGCAGTAATCCTATTTGGGGCTGAATCACTCTTTGTTATGGGGAACATTGTCTTTTCCTTGACAGCATATTTAGTAGGATCCTCATGCCTCGTTGCATTTGCTAATTGTGGTTGTAATGCATGCACACACACACACACACACACACACACACACACAGAGAGAGAGAGAGAGAGAGAGAGAGAGAGAGAGAGAGAGAGAGAGAGAGAGAGACTGCAGGGTGGGTAGATTTACAGACTATGAAGAGAAGTGGAAGTTGTGAGTATTTGGAGCTTGCATGGCCACCTTTGAACAAGAAACCAAGATTCACAAGGGGAACCTGAGGGTGCCTTTCATGTAGGGTTCATTATTGTCTACTTATCTTCCAGATTCTTCATTTAGCAGTCAAGACATTTAATATGATTCATCTGAAACTAGAACAGTTATTGGGCTAACTTTAAATATTATACAAAGTTGTGGCATACCAAAGCCAGAGAAACTGGCTCATATATCTTTCTATCTATGTACCCCTTGGCGCATAAGGTAGGCAGAGTATGTCTCTGTTAGCTAGATTCAAGCTTGGTTGACTCCTTTTCTTCCCAACTGTTATGAGCTGTGACTGAGGGCTGAGGAAATAGGAACAGGTTCTTGGCAAATATATGGCTGCCCATCTCTCTCTCTCTCTCTCTCTCTCTCTCTCTCTCTCTCTCTCTCTCTCTCCCTCCCTCTCTCTCTCTTTCTCCTCTCTCTCTCTTTCTTTGTCTCTCATTCCTTCTTTTTCACAAGGGGATTGAATAAGCTTGTCTCAAGACTTTAGCTTAAACCACAGGAAAAATGTGTGGCTTAATTCGTATTCCAACCCCCAAAACATTTCTTTGAATCATTGGACTCAAATATTAATCCAGTGGTATTTTGATTTGTATTATCTTATTTATAGGTCTTCTTTTAGGCCCTTCTCTGGGAAGAAGGACAATTGGCAATACTGGTCTATATCACTCCAAATTCTTGACTGTATAATATCATATTATTCTAAACATTGGTAATAAGAAGAGGAAACAAATTCCATTTAAATATGTTAAGTATAAAGGTATAAATGGGCAGAAAATTGGTTGTAGTCCTTAAAATAAACCTTTTTTTTCTCCTAGTCTGAATTTGGGCAAGTATATAAATATACACTTGTCCTTGAAAATTCTTTTCAGGTTTATTATTCCTTTATCATCCCTTGGCAATAAATCCTTTGAAGTATTAAATTCTAACCTATCACAGTGTTGGTATCATGGGACCCACCAAAGAATGTACTTGTAGGAACCCAGAGATCTCTAAGAAGAACACATAAAATTATTAAAAGTTGTTGAGTTACATTTTAAAATAATAAATGCTGGCAGGGGTAGGGTTTGCTACCCACCTCAATGGTTTATGTTCCTGAAGGAAAGACACACACACGTAGCCTTTATATTTGAATATGCCTTAAGCAGCTCAATAGTTGGGCCACTGCCTAACCTCCACTTGGTAAATCCTGAGTTATTACTAATTCTAAGTTCTATCTTGTCTGGTCTGGCCAGGGGTACCTTCTCTCGGCTCCTTTACATGGCAGTCATGCCTCTCGGTCCTGTACTTTTCTCAGGCATGGTGTCTGTTTCTCCTCCACATTCTTCAGGTATGGCAGTTCTTCTCCTTCTTCCCCTTCCTGTCCTGTCCCCAAGTTCAGAAATCCAAAAACCCCGCCTCTGTCTGTACTTCCCAACTATTGGCTGTTGGCATTTTTATTTACCAATCAGAATCAACTGGGGGTAGGTTTCCAGCAACTCCTTGCAGACACTCTTGAAAACAGATTTTGCAGGAATGTAATTACCATTCATAATGCAAGCAGCTACACAAAGTTGACTCTCCAAATCATTGACATGATAATTAACCTAAAAGGAGTAATGAAGATGCAATGACTTTATTGATTCCACATGTACAATCTGAGCACTTGCTTTGCAGCAGGCATTGTGCTAGACAATGAGGTTATAAAGGAGAATTAGACATAGTATATGCTTCTATCCCAAAGTGGTAACTCATACTTCCTCTGATATTTCAATTAAAATAAAAGTGTTCAAGCCAGTGTCTGGGAAATCACAAATCAGAGGCCATGGTTTTTATGGTTTGTGCATCTATGCAAATTACTTAGAGAGGACTCTAAAGAAGAGGCACAAACTGGAAGAACCTCAAACATAAACTGAAAGGCACATAAGAGTCAAGTCAGACATGTGCTTAGATAGCTATAGCAGCAGTTCACATTTATAGGATGAAGAAAGGCATGAAGTGGAATGGTAAGAGTTGCTGAGGGAGCATCAGGCTTTATGCCATCATGGTGATGTCATTTTGGACCTTGCCTTTTATAATGGAGTTCCAAGCAGGTAGGAATAGTCATTCTAGGCAAAGGCACAAAAGAGAGCAAGGCACACTTGTGATTATCTGTCAGTCTTCGATTATAAAGCAATGAGCATGAAGGAAAGGCCTTTTTCAACTCTATGGGTTTTTTTTTTTTTATTAGATATTTTCTTTATTTACATGT
>NW_022196913.1:90626752-90710857 GCF_008632895.1 Mastomys coucha
ATTAGTGCTTAGAGAACATCACTCCGGTCTTAGGCAATCTTTTTATCATCTCCAGCCTCCAGCAGCATGCTAGAAACCTCGAAGGCCTTAATGACTCTGAGGCTAGAGGTGGGCCTTGCCACTGCTTTTTCATTTCTATTTGTATTTTTCTGGAATTTTGAAGGCCAAGAACACATTGACTTTGACAGAGGAGGTCACATCTGTGCAATCTCTCCAGATTAGTCAGTGCCACTGACATGCTATTTAGCATTCTGCTGACATCTGGCTCTGTTCAATGGAGGCAAATTGATGTGTCCCCTCTTTGACAAGCACATTCATGCAACTGCTCAGGTTTCTCAAGTCTCCAGCCACATCTGGCTTCCCCAGTGACTCAGATCACGGAAGTTTGTTTCCTCTGTTTCAAGAGCTATGGAATGGCTCTTTGTTTTCATATTTTGTGGTGGTCACACTACTAATGATGAAGTGACCTGACAACCATATTGATTCTAGTGCAATTTCAAATCATGGTAAGATTTTATTTTATATAATAATGCATAGTATTTCAGGCAATCATGAAGGTGGGAGAGTGATGTGTCTACCAAAGGAATTGTCTCATGGCTTCTAGTAAATCCTCTGAAATTTCTCATCTTATTTTTTAAAAATTCCATATCTTTAATCAGTTCACTCAGAAGATCTAGATAGTAAATTGCAAGACAACTTAAAATGAAGATTTAAAAATCTCAAGACAAAAAACCCCAGATGTTGCCAAGTACATTTATGTGCCATCTGTCAGTTCTGACGTTTTGACTCACCCTCTGCCCCTTCCTTGCATGGTCAGAATTCTGAGCCACTGAAGTGAGTGACACAGCATAGGATTCTTTGCTTTGAGACACTGTATTCCCCCAGCTTTCAAAACATCATTTCTGTCAGAGCAATGCACCTCATTCTTCTGAGTACTGAAATCAGGTCAACCTCTTTGCCCTCTCCTTCCTTAATATGCTTCTCCATTATCCACCACTGAGTTGAGATTCATCTAAGGCTCTATGGTGATGCTAGGGCTCATAAAAGAAATTTGTGTGTTCCATATGTTTGGTTGCAGATGGAAAATGGGAATTCTGAAGGACACGACCGAGAGAGTGCTTCTGCATGGAGCACGGATTTGGAAGTTAGATTACCTAAGTTGGGATCTCAGCTCTTCATCTTATTGGCTTTGTAACCTCTCAAGCTGGTTACTTAAATAGTGTGACCCTTCATTTCCTGAGTGGCAAAACTTTCCTATTTAGTTGTCTGAGTATCTAAAAAAATTGGGACAGTTAGAAGAGTTCAAAATGTGCAAAGTGTTTGGTCATCATTCAGGATGTATTATCTAGGAAGGTGATATATATCTTACAGATTTAAATCATCCAACTCTTTAGAAACTCCTAAGTCATCAGCACAAATACCTCCACAGACAGGCAAAATGGCTGGTGAAAATTAAACAGTCTTTCTATAAGAAGGAGTAATTGAGCCTTGCTGAGATAAAGGCATTTACTGAAGGAATACTTCCCACTGAGAAGTCATGAGCTAATTAAATCAGCCCAGTCTCTTCCTGTCAGTCTCTGAAAATGTCTGCTCTCATCTTTGAAGCAGAAGCTGATTAGTCACTCTGAGTACATTTATTACCAAAAAAAAATATAACTGGCCAGTTCCAAGAGGGTAATCATAGCTTTCTCCCAGCTTCCCCAGTTCCTAGAAAATATCACACTACCATCTCTGCCTTTCTCCCTGTCTTTTTGCCCTAATTCATTTTTAAAAAACATTTTCTACAAATGTTTATTCATTTTTATTTTGGTGTGATGCGTGTGTGTGTGTGTGTTTGCCTACTGTATGTGCCTGTGTGTGTATGCCCACTGTATGTGCACGTGTGCATGCCATTGTGCTAGACCTTGCATATGTTTTAGAGACTAACGAAGGACACTATGTGTCCTGCTCTATCACTCTTTGCCTTACTCATTTGAGACAGGTTCTCTCGAAGAACCTGGACCCAGACTGGCATCCAGTGAACCAGGGATCTTTCTGTCTCCACTTACTACAGAGCTGGTGCTATAGGCAACCACATCTTGCTTTCTTTGTGGGTTCTGGGATTTGAAATCAGATTTCTGTGGTTGCAAAGTCAGCACTCTTACACCTCCAGCTACCGCTCTTAGTTTCTGGTTCAGTGCATTCTCACCGAGTACATTTCCTTATTGCTCCTAGCTAGCCAATTGTGATATTAGATCACTTGATATCATGAAGCCAACAAAACTCTTTATAGCACTCTAGTGTCAGAGAGAAAAAGATATATTCTCATCACATATATTTTTATAGAGTCCTGGCTACTCTCTAGCTCCATCCTCACCTAATGAAACAAGACCCCTTCACAGAGGAAAGCCTTGTTTCCCACAATAAGCTCCAAGAAAAGTACCTTTGGGACATTATTTTCTCAGCTCATTCCTCTACTCCCCCAGTTCTGGATCACAGGACAATCTGTTTAAATGACTAATTACAGACATATTAAAGGCACCAAACAAATGTCTGTGAATACCCACTTCTTGGCTTGACAGTGATGAGGCCACTTAGCAGACCAGTGCAGGCGGAGGTTTCAAAGAAAAAAAATGGTGACCATATGTGGATTAGTTTCTTTAACTTTCAGATTTCACACTTAACGCTTGTCATTCTGTTACTAGACACCTGTTTCAATTCTATTTTAAAATGTTAATATATGTTGTTTAGAATAAAATCAGGAAGAAGACAGTTCAGGTTAATTTGTCTTAATTTTTTTCAATAACCAAAATCATGGTGGAAATATTTTCCATTACAGAAAGGAAGTATGCTATGAATCTTTCTCTTTAACTCTCTTTCTTTTCTTGGTAGAAAGAACCTATTTGATTAACAGATTGGCTTATGGGAAATACTTTGGTCTAAGAACTGAGAGCAGTTTCTTAAAATCATCCTGTCATAAGTATAAGAATCCAGCTGGAGAGGAAGGTGTGGGTCAGGGGATAATGTGGTTATGCTTGACAACTGTAAAAAAAGAACTTCAAATGCAAAATCTGGGAAGAGATGAGGATGTCTTTCTTCTAGTGTGATACTACTCGCAGGAGTAATGGTCAAGCCCTGGAGATGACATGTCAATAAAAATGTCCTAAATTTCCTTACTTCAAAAGCATAGATGATTGCTAACAATATAATTCTCATATTTATTTATAGCCATCAAAATGATATGGCTACTGCACACAGCCTAGCAGTACCATCAAATATTACTTTCCTGGATTTACAATTCTTGGGTCTATTTGGGAATACTGTAGATAAAAAAATATCTGTTATGCAGAATATGTTCTAAACCACAAGTTAGCCTGTACAATGGAAGGAAGATGATACCTGAATTTGGTCCATGTTTGAAGGTTAACCTCATCTTCAGAAATGGGTTTAGTAAATCAGTTCCATGTTTTTCTGTGTACTATCTCATGCTTTAAGATATCAAGTATATAGTTTAGAAAACTGCAGAACAACAGCCTCTTACTGCCTGCCCATTTCTATCTATACTTCCCAGAAAACTGAATACTCCATTTTGGGGTTTCTTTGGAGTAGTATTTTTGACCAATACTTTTGACACACTAGTGGCCTTGAAAGATAAGGCCTCTTTTCGAGGGACGGGGTCGAGATGTCATGGAATTCAGCATCTCAAATCAGTTTTCATGGGAAAAGAAAATTCCTGTTTCTCAGTTGTAGTAACTCATAAACAAGAGGTTGCTGGCCCTCCATTTGGCCTCTAGTCCTTTCTACTCAGGAGGCAACAGAGGGTATTTTCAACATTTTACCTTAACTATAAAGAGAGTACAGCCAGAGACACTGGGTGGTGCAGATGTAGTTATTTTTCCTTCTCTTCTTATTGCTATTGTTTTGGCAATTTTCAAGTGCCCTAGAATTTACTACTTCAACTGCAGTGGCCACTTATCTAAGTAGAAACATTTATACGACAACAGAAATACCTTAGTAATATGGAGCTTGAAAAAAATTAATTCATTCATTCATCTCATTTAAAAAACTATGTAGATAAACCACAAGATAAACACAATGATAGCCGAACACTAGTGCTTTAGAAAAATTGATATTAATCCCAAGGGCTCTTAGTCACAGCCAAGATTAGAACTTTCTGAATTTCTAAACTTTAGATGTCCTCAAAAAAAATGCCTCATATTTATGTGCTAGGCATCAACTCTGAGAACTAAACACACCTGCACTGATTCTCCTCTGCAAATATATTACCCACACGAATTGCTCAGGTGCAATCAAATCACAGAACCAACCGCAGTTCCTGATGTATGTTTCCTGTTTATTCCCAAACATGAAAGTACTTCACTTCATTTTCCTTCTTCAACTACTGAGACTTGATGTGCATTGTAAGTAGCAAAAGTGGGCAATGGTATTTTTGAATGTTAGTGCTTGAATACTACTCAGAAATAGAGCTGGAAAAACCAAGAGGTAAATATATGTGTGTGTGTGTGTGTGTGTGTGTGTGTGTGTTTGTGTGTGTGTGTGTGTGTGTGTGTGTGTTGGGAGGTTGGGACAACATAAAAATGTAGTCCTAGGTAAGTAGCTTAACAAGCCAGCAACTTGGAAGTTAAAGATATAGTTGTTTGCATGAGTCAGAGTTGAAGTTAATGAAATAGCAGTTTTGATGTCTCTGCACAATCAGGATATGTAGGGAGGGACTCTGTTGTATTTTAAACTGCAGCATCAGGTCACAGGGCACAGGGAAGACAAGGAGAGAAGCACTGTCTTTAACTCCATCCTATACTTTTCTTTTCTTTTTTTTTTTTTTTTTTTTTTTTTTTTTTTTTTTTTGGTTTTTTGAGACAGGGTTTCTCTGTATAGCCCTGGCTGTCCTGGAACTCACTCTGTAGACCAGGCTGGCCACGAACTCAGAAATCCACCTGCCTCTGCCTCCCAAGTGCTGGGATTAAAGGCATGTGCTACCACTGCCCGGCTACACTTTTCAGATAACACTTTTTCAGATAACACTGTCTTTAAACTGACATTCCCCATGTCTGCTGAGTCTATTGACCACACTAATCATACCTAACCTAACCAAATGGAGGCTGACAGATACAAAGAAGTTGATGGTTTCTGAGCTTAGAGAGAGAGGAAAGGGTTGCTGAGATAGCATGCATTCGTAAGGAAAGTCCAAATCTGGTACTAAGAGCAAGTTTAGTTCTAAAGGAGATTCTATGCACAAGACAGTCTTCACAATCAGACTTCTGCTGGCAGACGGTGAGTTTCGGGGAGTCCATCCACCACTCTACTCATACCGCTTAATTTTGCTTCTATGAAACTGGAACTAAATCCATCAATTGACTGTATCACTGAAGGAGAAGTCAATGAGACTTGGAAATGGGAGGGGCAAAAATGACATATTCATCAGAGAAAGTAGCCAGGAAAGAGCCAGTACAGAAAGCTTGCTTGCCTGGTTGTGCCCATTGCTAAGTATTGTCTCTCAAAGTCCTCCTCCTTCATCTATACTTGGCTTCAGGATACTGAGGCGGGACTGTGTTCATTGCATGCTTCCTTAGCCAGGGCTTTTTCGCCAGCAGGTTCTAGAGGGAGATCAGATCATCAACCAGAAGCCTGGACTGAGGAGAAGAGGGCTTTCTTCTGGTGTGGGTTCCTCCTTGAGCCTCTTACAACAGAGCCAGCCTAACAAAGCACTTCACTCTGGCAGCAGAGCTCTTTCTCATTCTCTCTCTATTTCCATTCTGAAGTATGTCCAACATGCACAGAGCCAGTCTCAGTCATACATCTCCAGAGAAGAGTACCAACTTGCTATTTTCTGTCTTTCTTGAGAGACCTGGACTGTAGCCCCATGGCAACCCTTTGCAGACCAAGACATAGCACTAGTGGTTATGAGTGCCTCTCCTCAGGGCAGAGCTGTCACCCTTTAAAGTTTAATCCTTGAAGCTCTATTAATTCTTGAAACTCTATTAATTCTTTAGCCATAGCAATGTTCCTTCTTTCAGTGCTGTATGTGCTGGTTCAGTATTGTATCTTTGCCTCTCTGCCTTTTAATTTTTAGTCTATAGCTAATATTTTATATAAAATACAATATAGTTGGCATGGTCCTATAGGAATACACATGATACTGTAGCTTTCTGAAGACCAATAAACCAATTAGCCTGACTCTGTTTTAATTTTATTCTTGGCAGAAGAACTAAAAACAGTCACTTTTTGTGTTGTCGTGACTGCTAAATGAGAAGTTGTGTGTATAAATCATCCAGCAAGATGCATCTCATAGAGTAAGTTCTCAATAAATCCCAGCCATCCAATTTCAAGTTATTATACTTCTGACTTCTGGACCAATGCTAGGCATCATCAGTTGCTTATCAGGGGGAGCAACTCCTTTCAACTATTTTCCAGCTGTTGTGTTTGTCTCTTTCTTGTAGGTTGTGTACAGTATTGTAATGCTTTGATTTTTAAACCCTTTCCCCCATCTAACTATAAATATCTGTTTTGTTTTGTACTTCAGCACTTAGCTCAAGGTTTTAGCAGAAAGTAGTGTTCAGTGAGTTGGTTTATGGAAAATGTAATAGTCTTGTCTGGGAGACTATAATGTTATAAATAAAATACCAAGTCACTTCAGTTCTTTCACGTTTAATTATAAACACAGATATCTACATTCGCACTCTAACCTTAGAGTCACTCCACCCTGCATTAGGTATGATTTTTGTATTTGGAGCTACAAGATTTTGGACAGATTCTGAAACAGGAATTAAATGGAGGATAATGGCATCTCTGTCACAAGTTTGTATAATCATGAGGTAACTAATGTGGCTGGAACATAACATGGCCTAAGGACGTGAGTGCTTGTTCTATTTGAAATATATCCCTGCTCATGAACACTAATGTGTGGGTGACAAGAATAGAATGTGTGGAAGATGTGTATTATTTAATTAGGAGTTTCATGTTCTTATTTAAATAATTAAATTATCAAAATAATGAAAAATTATCACTAGTGTCCTTGAACCTTGAAAAGCAGATTGGATGTAAGCAGTATTACAGCCCATTGTTTCCTTATAGTATATTTAATGTATTATTCATAAAAAGCTAAAAGAAGAGACTATAGAACTGTTATAAGGAATTGATATAAAGAACAAAGAGATGAAGAAAATCGAAATTAAAATGCTTAAAAATAGAGTGATGATGCTATTATGCAATTTCTGTGTGTGTGTGTGTGTGTGTGTGTGTGTGTGTAATTTCATTCAGAGATGATGCTTATGAAATGCTCAATATGGAGCATTTATGGCTAGGAATTATCCTAGAGAATGGATGAGAGCATACATGTTTCCTGATACAGAAAGAATGCACAGGGAAAATGAAGACATGCAAGACGGGGTAAGGTGGATTTAAAAGAAGAGTAAAGGGTGGAAGATAATGTGACAAAACTGACTCAACTCCCTGTATCTTGAAAGATGCTAAAACAAAATGGAAATGTCATTGCATATGTCCATTTCCTCCCAGCTCTAGAAAAGTCCAATAGAAATTTGGGTGTTAGTGAACAAATCTTACCTTGCCTTCACACTGCCCTTGCTTTCTCATAAGCGTGTTTATTCAGTGAACATTTAATGAATGCTGATTTTGCACAAAGCCCTGTGGTACCTTTGAACATCCAGCCAATTTGCAGACAGTTTGGTGTGTAGTGAAGGAAACTATGGTGGTTTGAATGAGATATCCCCCATACTCTTGGACATTTGAATACTTGGTCTCCTGTTGGTAGCACTGTTTGGGAGTCTTAGGATGTATGGTCTTGTTGGAATGGGTATGAAATTGAATGATTTCATACCCATTCCAGTTGCAGCTGATGTGACTTCACTCTGCTGTCATGCATTCTTGCCCTTCTGCAACTGTTAGCCCAAATAAACTTTCCTAAAAGTTCCCTTGGCCATGATGTTTTATCACACTAATAAAAATGTAACCAATACAGACATTGATAATAAGCAAAGACCTAAATGAGGCCCCTTGGGGGCAGTGAGAAGAAGAAGAAAATGATAATGATTCGGAGTGAGACAGAGGAAGGCAGCTGCATATATAAAAGGTCATAGAGAAAAGGCAACATTTGAGCTGAGTCTGGACATCAGGAAATGTCCAGCTGTAGAAAGAGATTGAGGAAAAGGACCAACCCTTCATGATGCTGGAGGAAAAAACAGACTAGTTATGTGTAAAACACAAGGTAAGAAGAACTTGAAAAGGAAATGAAGACAGTGTGTTTGAACATTGTGGGCAAAGGTTGGAAAAGTGCAGTATTCCGGATACACAAGTTAAAGCCAGTAGGCAAAGACTGGTACTGAGATGTTACTGTAACTAAAAAGCTTTTCCTGATAGATTGGAACCACAGCAAGATCTGGTCAGGTTACAAGTCTTTAAGGTAGTGTTGCTCGGAAAAATATGTTTTCAAAACTGTTAAATGTATACCAAGGCCCACAAACCTCTTCTAAAGAAATGCTTCCCTAAGTATGTTATTTAATATTTATAATTAAAAGATCCTCCTGGAAGAAGCAAAGCAACACATAGGGAAATGGCTCCTAGGAAGTCACAAGAAAAATAAAGAGGTAGGATGGTTGACTGGTGACCCCATCCTGACTCCTGAGATGCATCTTTCATGAAAGCTCTCAGGTAATCTGTCATCACCAGCATTTAAACAAGATTATTGTCCAGGAAGCCCATATCTGGATTGGAGTTCATCATTTTCTTTTGTTTTTTCATTTTAAGCATGACATGCAGTCCAAGGGCTGCAGAGGCTGTCTGAAATCTTCATGTAGTCAGCAAGGACAAACTGTAGTGCCTAAGTATTGCTTATTTGACCACAATGCCTGTATTCTCTCTACATCTATCATGGGACAAGTGCGGGCTTCTGGAGAGTGGCATCATCAGGCATCCATCGTCCAGAAGATGTGTCACTCACTTATAAACCTTGTTGCTGTCTTAAAATTTAACTTTTTTTCAAAAGAGAGTAGCATCAAAACAAGTTTAAAATATTTTCATGAGTATGTCAAAGAGACAGTCACAGTGAGATGGAGGAGGTTTTCCTACAGCCCTAAGGTGCTATCTAAGCTTCTGGGCTGGTGGAAACTAGTGGTGTGCTAAGTTAATGCTCTTCCAGAGATCCTGAGTTCAATTCCCAGCAACCACATGGAAGCTCACAACCATCTGTAATGGAAACTGTAAGAGGATGCCCTCTTCTGGTGTGTCTGAAGACAGCAACAATGTACTTATAGATATAAAATAAATATTTTAAAAAAGAGAAAGAAATTCCAAATGGTTTTTAATCTGTTAGTCACAAGTTGTTAGCTCTGACACACAGGTGGGCAAGGAATGGTTGTTTCTGGGGCTACATCTAGCCTAAAATAAGGTAATTATCTCTGGACCTCAAACATTCCAATCTTTCCACAGCATTATAATTTTAACTGTCTTAGCAGACACAGGGTTTTTTTCAGGTCTGGTTCACATGGCCCCCTGGTGGACAAGTGCCAGAGCCAAATACTAGTTATTAAATATTATAAAGTCCTTTATAGATAGGAAGGCTCATCTGTAGGGTTTGATGTAGAGGAGGTTAAATAGTAAAATATAGATTAGCACATTGGATTGAAACTAGATTTCTTTTTATGGTGGCATTACCATGTGTCATTTCACTTTCTCTCATAGCATAATTTACCAGGCACTCAGTTTCTACTAGTTGGCCATGCTTATCCCTGGCTCTGGGTCTTTGATCATTTTCTCTTCCTGGAATACCCTATCATCTATTCCTTTCCTTCTGTTACTTAAACTTTGTATTTACCTTTTCAAAACTTTATGTTTATTTATTTTCTCATGTATTATATTCCAGCTACAGTTTCCTCTTTTTCCTCTCTTCCCAGTACCTCAGAACATACCTCTCCCACCAATCTACCCCTCCTCCACTTTCAGAAAAAGGCAGGAATCCTAGGGATATCCACCAAACATGCCTCTGCAATAAGACTAGGCAAGTACCTACTATTAAGATGGAAGAGGCAACCCAGTAGGATGAAAAGCTTCCCAATAGTAAGCAAAAGAATCATAGACATGACTGCTGCTCTCTTTGATAGAAGTCTCACAAGAAGACCTGAAGGAATGGCTCAGCAGTTAAAGGATAAGCTCACAGTCAGAAATCTATTTGCATCTTAAAGTCCTGGTAAAGATCAACTATTTCTGTATCTTCTCTCACTTCTGGCCTCTTCTTTCCTCATTTAACATTTTATAGGTACTTTATCAAATTCATTATTTTTGATCCCTTCAACTAGAGTTTGAGTTCTTCAAGAGAATGTTGTCTTATTTTTACTTCTTCAACTAGATTTTTAATTCTTATGAAGCAGTGACTTTTGTCTTATCCCCTTTCTCCTCTCATAGAACCTATCATGGCTCCTAAGCTCTAAGTTCATTGGAGGATTTTCTGAATGAAAAATTATACAGGTCAAGTCTTAAAGCATAGACTGGATGTACTAATGTGTAAATAAACTCTCAGGAAAGTGGGAGAGCCATAGTAGCTGAAGACAGGCGATAGGAAGGAAAACGGGACAGGTACCAACATAACCGATTCTGTAATGGGAATTATTTCTTTGCAAAATTGAATTGGAAATAAGAATTTAGGTTTTCATTATTTTCTTTAGTTTCTATGCAGACCAATGAGATAACATAAGTAAAAGCCCTTTGTTAACTGTCTATCATCATAAGTGAGCAAATACTATCCCCTACTCCTTTTAGCAGTGATTCTGTACATGGCGAAGTATTTTAGAAGTGCTACTCCCATTGGGAGTATCTATGCCCTTCTTCCCTTGTAACCATCCCTATATTGAAAACACTCATCTGGCCACTTGCTTAGCTGAATAACCAACCTATTCAGACCAGTTTCTTTTCATTTATCTGACTGTGGAGAGCTATTTCCTGAAATCTTTGTGTGCTAACATTTGATCTCAAAGTTTGGAAGGAAATTTCAATGGAAATAAGAGGGAAAATGGAGACTCATGAAAGCTGAGAAGTAATCCTGGCAGTTGTAACCGGCACTGTGTCTGCAAAGTGAAGACAATCCTAGAGGGAAGCATGCAGTCAAGCTTGAACTTTTACTCAACATAAGTGGGTCAAGTTTGTAGTTCAGCATTTTGATAGGATGATCTTGCTTATCTTATTGGAAGAGCATGGACACAGTTAGACTTCTCCAAATACCACCTGAGCCATGTAATAAAATAAAGAAAGCAAAAGAGTAGATTTCCTGACTCAGAATGTAATCTCTCTCTCTCTCTCTCTCTCTCTCTCTCTCTCTCTCTCTCTGTGTGTGTGTGTGTGTGTGTGTGTGTGTGTGTGTTGTGTGTATGTGTGTTGGAGGGTGAGAACCTCTTCAGTAATGTTTTACCCATACTTTTGTACATCTTTGACTTTTGGACCAATTCTAAGAAGGTAGGAAGTCAAAGATTAAGTGATTCTGGAAGGCAAAGATGGCTTGAAAAACCTGTCAACTTCTCTTTTCTTGTAGTCTTTCTTTTTCTTTCTTTCTTTCTTCTTCTTCTTTTTAAGATGGAACCTGGTATCAAGTCTAAGATTAGTGTTAGTAGGATAGCTAAGCCATAGCTCCAAAGTGTGTTGAAGCCCTTTTAAGTGAGAGATTGGCAGGGGGTGTCTATTCAAACTAGGGTTTTCTTTATTTAGAAAGAAATGTCTCTTATTTTATAGTATATCAATCCAGTAGACATAAGTGAGATGGGCAGAAGAAGACAGCAGCCTGACTGAAGTAGACTTCTGTACCTCACACGATGCTTTAGGAGAAATGACCATCTTAGACAAGGGGACTTGGATAAGTTTGGTGTTAAGTGGATTAAAGTCCAAATAACTTGGTTTAGCCATAAGCCCCAATTCCCTGGGGGCTGGGACTGGGATGGCGTACATAGTCTTTTTGGACATGCCATTTTCTGTCACACCCAGCCAGTTCCACAGAGGCTAGGATAGGCTATCTGCTTCCATGTTCCCACAGCACGGTGGCATCTTACTATTTAGCAGATACTGAATGATCTAAATGTCAATAGCAGCTTGTACTTGGCGTATCTTTTCAAAAGTTTTGGACAAGGAAAAGTGATACTGAACTAGCTGTTGGAAGGAAAAAATGAGGTCCAACTTCCCTTTATCATAAATGGCAACTGTAATAGTCATAATAGCAAAATGTTAGTAATATAAAATCAATAATACCAAAAAGACCAGCTAGCAAGATCTCAGACATTGACTTGACAAATATATTTCTTATTCAGCTGTTAATAAAACATTATATATTTATATATACATACAATATATACATACATATATATGTTATATATAATATATACAAATATACATACTCAATAAAGTATTTTGTACACACACATATGTATATATATATATATATACATATATATATTATGACTTCCATATGAAAGATGGGAAGCAAAGAGTGTGACATAACTCAAAGCTAGCACCTAATAAAAATAAAACTCAAACCTAGGTGTGTATTAATCTACAACATAAGCTCTGAAATGATTCTATATTCCTCCTTAGCCCATCTCTCATATGGTTTCATGAATAGTGTGGAAGGTGATTTGGAGGGACAAGAGAGCTTCCAGTTTCCTTACTTGGTACTACAGGAGTAAAATTTCTCAGTGATGCCAAACTGCAAGGTGATGGCACAAAGGTTGAGGGGAACATACTGGAAAGAAAGTAATATTAGTCTTGTTCCCCATGTATCGCCTAACCTAACTGTCCCCAAGAAATACTGAAAAGTGCCTCATTTGAGAAATTCAATTATATTATTCACATACTATTCATATAATAGTAATGATGATGACCACATAGCTTTAGAAGAAAACCTCCCAGCTGTTGAATAATGCAACATTATCAGGGTTCATTAGCTATAGAAATGAAGATGCAACCCCTACATGTATGTCTTTAAAAAAAATCTTATGGTTTTGAATATGCTTCAACATATCCTACTAAAAATATGAAATTCAACATTTTCACAGCTCATTATTGATCTAGAAACTGAAATGCCTTTGTTAGGCAGAGCCAACCTCATATACATTCCTTTATAGATTATGAAGCAAAACAAATGGAGTGGAGAAGATAAGGCTCTCATATTCCATTTTCAGTCACACTAGGGATGAGATTTAGTCCATTGATTCTATTATGTACATAAGGCTCTTGACATTCTATGGAAATGGGAAGGACTGAGAATCACACAGTGGGACCCAGTAGAACTAGAATATTGATCCTCCCAACCCCAAAAAGAATAAATTTTTTTACTTCAATCCAGTTGTAGGTCATCTCAATATCACAGATAAACAATTCTACAAAATTGACATCTTTCATGAATAAGAACATTTAACAAATTATAAATCTATGTAAATTCCTTAAACTGATGCAGGTCATCTGGTAAAACCCAAGTTATCATTGATGTAAAGATGGAAGACTGAATGCTTCCTTTTTAAGACTGAGAATGATGTAGGAATATTCACTTTTGCTATTAAGCATTTTACTATGGACAGTAGCCCATAGAAGAGAAAAGATTTGCAAGCCATATATCTGCTAAGAAATATTTAAACAGGATACATAAAAGCATAAAGAATCTAGTTAAAAATATACCAATAATCTGAATAGACATTTCTCCCAAGATACACAAATAGTCATAAGCACATGAAAAGTATTCAGCATCATTGCTTGTATTTGTTAGGGGTTCTATTGCTGTGGTGCTACATCATAGTACACAATCTAAGGAAGTCAGGGCAGGAACCTAGAGGGAAGAACTAACATAGAGGCCATGCAGGAGGGCTGATTCTGTTTTGTTCCCTATGGATTGCTCAGCCTGCATTCTTATATCACTCAGGTCAACCAGTCCATCAGTAGCACTGCCCAAGTGAGCTGGTTTCTCCCACATAAAATATCAATCAAGAGAATGCAGCATAGGTTTTCATAGGAAAATTTCATGGGAGTATTTTCTCAGTTGAGCTGTCCTCTTCCAAACTGACTCTAGCTTATGTCAAATTACCATAAAACTAGCAAGGCAGCACATTATTAGTGAGATGAAACTCAAAACTATGAGCTGCTAATGCAAATACATTAGGATGGCTATAATTGAATACACAAACTAAAGGTTAATGAGTATGTAACAACATATAAAGTTTGTTATGTTGGCTTTTGGAATGCAAGATGGTGTAGTCACATTGGAAAACAATGATAAAGATGTTAAAGTTACTGTATTCCATGACTTAGTAGTTTGACTCCTACAACTAAAAGTATCTCTCCAAAAGAAATGAAACCCCTCTTATGCTAAAAAAATGTGAGCATAAGTGTTAACAGAGTGTTCATAGAACATGACTAAAATAGCCCAAACTAGAAATGTATTATCAGACACATTTTCTTTCTTTTCTTCTTTTTGTTTTTTGTTTTTTGTTTTTTGATGAAAACAGCAGGAGTTTTATTTTCTAGCATATCAGGGTTGACTTTCAAGTAGTCCCTCAAGGTGAGTGACTAGAAGATGACCGCTAATGGCTATTACAAGTAGTTTTTATACTTTTTAGGGGCACAGGTTACATCAGCAAGGGTACAGTTCAAACTTATTGGCTAAACATATTGATCTTTAAATCTATTAGCTAGCAAGCATGACATGCATTTGAAATCTACCTGGGACTTTCCAGAAGGTCAGGTGACTATCAGTCAGTACATTCTGAGAAGTTTTTACTCAAGAAAGTTACTGTGAGTGGATAATGAAACTTGGCCTAGCCTTGACCCCAGGCTGGAGGGGGAAGCTGTAAGGAGGGTGTGGGACTGGGAAAAACCCTTAAGGTCCTTCATTTCCCCCTTTTTCTTGAACAAGCTCCAATCCTGGAGCTATGCTAAGGGTCTTGGGTAACTAACTCATATTCTTCAGGTCCTGTCCTCAGGGTCTCATACTGTTGGCACAGTATCAGTTGTACTGCTCCTATTCTCTCTTTTATGTAGGTTATAAGTTTGTTCAATATGCAGGGTCCAAAGGTCAACAATTGTAGGATAATAATTAGGGGTCCTAACAAGGTGACTATGAGAGTTGTTAACCAAGGGGAGGAGTTAAAGCAAAACTTGAACCAGCCCTGTGCCTGTTATCTTTCTCTCTTTAGCTTGGCTAGCCCTTCTCTCACCTTGGCCATTGAATCCTTAACTACCCTTGGAATGGTCTCCAGTATGTGCTTCCTGATGTTTCCAGTACGTGTTCCCCCCAGGTAGCATAGAAAAAGTGGTTGCCCACACCCCCACTGATGGGTCTGCTGCTGGGACACACATATATGGGTGTTTCTTGTAGAATACTCCTCAACTTTGGGTGTCCACACCCTAAGCCCCACCCTCCAAGGCCACTTTTGGGACACGGTTTAGATTTGCAAATCCCTCATCCCCTACATTTGGGTAATCCTTCCTCATGTCTCTAGGGAGGTTTAGATTTGCAAGTCCTTCATCCCCTACATTTGGGTAATCTTCCTCATGTCTTCCTCATATCCCAGTAGTTAAGGCCTGCCTCTAACTTACAGAGATCAAAGATCTGGCCACCAGGTATAAGGCTGATATTCTTCTGTGGTGGACCAAGCTACATCTCCAGAAGCTGAGAGTACTTTCCAAGTCACTTTGGTAGGGTTGTGGGGGGTACTGAGGCTCAGTGTGGGAAGGAAGATATACCATAGCCATCTCATGGTTTCTCTGACCTTGCAGAAGGATGAGTGATCTTGAGCTTGAGGGGGTTGCTCAGCTATCTGGCTGCTATCTAGTTGGCATTAGGTGTAGGTGATGGTCTGTCCTGAGTTACATGAACCCAGGCAGTAATTGCATCCACTTTAACGGAGGTTGGGGTGGTCAAGAATTCCAGGAATGGCTCTTTCTACTTCCAACTTTTCAGCATGATGCTTCTTAACATATATCCAACCTCCATATTGGTATTTGTCTGGAACCTCTGCGGTACCTGTGTAATACAGGGCACTAAGTCTAGGCCACAATTCCTGGTGGCTGATCTGGACAGCTTGTGATCGAGTCATAAAATTTTTGTCAGCCTGAAAAGTCACTCTGGCAGGGATAGGGGGTGTGGTGTCAAGAGCTGGGGTCAAGAGAATGGGGATCCCATACAGGATCTCAAAAGGGATCAGGTTAAAATAGTGTGGGGGTGTTCCAGGCTAGAACAGGGCCAGGGGAAGGATACCCAGTCAGCACCAGTATCCAAGGACAAGTTAGTTAATGTCTCTTTTAGGTTTCTGTTCATTCTCTCTACCTGCCCTGAGCTCTGGGGATGGCATATACAATGGAGCTTCCAATTAGTCCCCAATATCTCTGCCAATCCTTGACTTACCTTAGAGACAAAAGCAGGACTGTTGTCTAATCCAATTACCTTGGGCACTCTGAACCTCAAGAAAATTTTCTTTAATATCTTCTTGGCTACCATGGTAGCTGTTTCGTGCTTGGTGGGGAAAGCCTCAACCTATCCTGAGAAAGTACCCACAAACACTAGAAGGTATTTACAACCATATTTTCCTGGCTTAACTTCTGTAAAATTTACCACCCAATATACTCTAGGCTGCTCTCCCTTGTGTCTTTTGCCCTGTTTACTCTTGGCTGCGTAAGTATTCACTTGCTGGAGTACCTTACACTGTTCTACTATCTTTCTGGCCCAAAATCTGAGGTCCATCATATATAAACTTTAGATCACTTAACTGCTTGGACAAGCTTTTTATCCCTTAAATGGGTCCATCTGTGCATTTGGCCTAATAAGTATTTTGCTTGCTTTTTGGCAAGTATAGTTTTTCCTTCTTGTGTGTGCCATTGCCCTTCCTTCTCTAGGTAATAGTTGGTAGGGTGGCTACCAATATGAGTCCTTTATTCTTCCATATATTTTAAGTGAGGCCATCCCTTAGTCCAGCCCCATTCTCCAGCGGGTATCTCTAGCAGGCCCATAACTGAGATAGACTCCTGCATAACCACTTCTCGAGCCACTTTATGTGCCTGGTTATTGCCTAAGGCCACTGAGTCTCTTCCCTTCTGATATCTGGGCAATGAACAATACTTACAGTTGCCAGTTTCATCAGGGCATCCAAGAGATCCAAGTTTTCCTCCTTTTTTAAAAATTTATTTTCCCTCTGATGTGTGCAGCCCTCTCTCTTGGTATATAGCCCTATGGATGTGGGCTGTGGCAAAGGCATACCTGCTATCTGTGTAGATGTTAATTTTTTTTCCAGCCCCAAATCCCAAGGCTTTGGTGAGGCCAATTAGCTCTGATTTCTGTGCCGACATGCTGGGGAAATAGAGGTTCAGCCCCAATGACATTTGTGCCATCCACCACAGCAGCACCTGCTCGTCTCTGACCTTCATGGAGAAAACTGCTCCTATCTGTAAACCAGGTAGCCTCAGCTCCCAACTGGCTCCTTTTGAGCCAGTTAGTTGAGGCCTGATGGGTAGGAAGTGTACCTGGGCCCCCATCTTAGAGAGTAAGTCTTGCCCCAATAGAGGGTAGGGACAGTTTGGGATGACATAAATGAATGGGATACCTGGCCCATCCTTAGGTCTACTGTTCTTAGAGTAGTCAGTCTATGAATACATTTTAGTACCAGTGGCTCCTTGGACCCAAGATTTTTTTTCTTCGAAACAGGGCCATTGGCTTGGAGGAGAAATGAGTGTTGAAACCCTGCATCTACCAAGAATTGAGTGGGTTTCCCCTCCACTCTCAGAGTAACCCTGGGTTCGGGGAGGAAGGTCAAACTCCATCTCCCCTAATCACTGTCTTCACCCAGGGCTAACACCTTTGCCATTTTGGGGTGCTTTTCTTAAGGCCTGGGATTTCCCACCCCCGACTTCTATTTGTTGGGGCATTGGGCCCAGTGGTCCCTCTCTTTCCAATATGTGCACTAGTCTTTTTCAAGGGGTTTTGTCTCTCTTTGGTTGGAGTCTCTCTTCTCTTCTTTCCCTAACTACTGTAGACAAGATTCTCTGTAAATTCTTTTCCTATTACTTTTCTTTTTTTGTATCTCCCTTACGCCCTCTTCCTTTCTCTTTCTTTGTTCCTTCTCCTCCTCTGACTCCCTGTTATGGTAGACTTTCTCAGCAACCTACACTAAATCCCTCAGTGACTTATCCTGTAGTCCCTATAGCCTCTGAAGCTTTTTCCTGATATCTCTACTAGCCTGGTCTATAAAAATCAAAGTCATAGTAGCTTTGTGCTCCTCAATGGTAGAGGTCATAGGATGTATACTGATGGAATGCATCCATGAATCATTCTAGAGAGGCTGCAGGCAACTCATCTGGTCCCTGCTTAACCTCATGTACCTTGGTCAAATTGGTAGGTCACCGTGTGGCCTGCTTGTAACCTACCAATGGAGCCTGGCGGTAGGCTTCAGGTGGAACCACTTATGGGACTTCTGCCATATTAAAGTCCCAGTCAGGTCTAGTCAGAGGAAACCCACTGTCGATGACAGTCTGCTCAATAGATGGTGCCCCTGTGTCTGAGGGGATATTCTTTCCGGGTTCCTGCATTATCCTTTCTTATTGTTTGGTTGTGAAGAGCATTCTCATGAGTTGTTGGATATCATCCCAGGTTGGCTGATGAGTAAATAAAACAGTCTCAAAGAGATTAATCACCCCCTTGTGGTTATCTGAAAAACAGGGGGGAAGTTGGGCCTTCTAGTTGTGCAAGTCAACAGAAGAGAAGGGCCAATAATGCATGGCCTAATTGCTGTCCTCATCTGTGCCCCTTGGATTTGGAGGGGGAGGGCTACTGTTGTATCTGGTGAAGTGGCCCTTTTGCTCCAAGTCCCCATGGTCAGTCCTGGTTCTGTGGGTTCCTCCCCTCACTTCCCACTTGCTGAAGCCAATCCTTGAGGAGGGACCATGGTAGTGGGGAAAGTTGGTGGAGGATCCTGCAGCAGCAGATCCACTGCATCAGCAGATCCTGGAGGATGGGAGGATTTTTTTTTTTTTTTTTTTTTTTTAGTGTGTACGTTTTTTTTTTATTTTTACTAGATATTTTCTTTATTTACATTTCAAATGATATACCCTTTCCTGCTTTCCCCTCCCCGCCCAAACACCCTATTCCCCCCTGTCCTTGCTCACCAACCCACCCTCTCCCACTTCCTGGCCCTGGCATCTCCCTACACTGAGGCATAGAGCCTTCACAAGACCAAGGGCCTCTCCTCTCATTGATGACTGACTTGGCCATCCTCTGCTACATACAGAGCTGGAGTCGTGAGTCCTACCATGTGTGCTCTTTGGTTGATGGCTGAGTCCCTGGGAGCTCTGGACATACTGGTTAGTTCACATTGTTGTTCCTCTGGAAGATGTTCTTTACAGACTTGTTGGTCTCTACGGGGTTCTTCTTCTTCATGGCCAGGACCTGCCAGAGTCTCAGAGACAAAAAAGCTTTTATCCAAGTGTGTGTATGGGGGTCCGCCACTAGATCCTTCCAGGTAACTATCTAGGTCACTTGGTTTGAGTGCCCAAGGGATCCTGGCCTAAAGCCTCTTTCCTCTACTGCTTTGATTACCTGCAAGTCGAAGGTCCCTATGGGTGGCCATCCTACTCCAAAGGTGTTCCATTCAGAGAAGCAGAGTTTTCTTCTCTTTCCCTAACTTCCCTCCAATGGTTAATTAGGATGTTTAACGGAGTAGATTCAATCTGTCCCATGTCCCAAAATAATGTCAGTCTTAGTCAAAGAACATAGAGAGAGACAATCAACACACAGACAGTTTGACCCTGCCATGGGTGCAGAAACCAAGTTATAAAAACAGTTCGCCCCTGCCACAGGTGCAGAAAACTAGGGTTATAGCAAGACTCAGTCAGCTCCCGTCAGTACAGTGTCTTTCCATTTTAAAAAGGATAAGAGTCCTCCCAATTCTATCCAGGGGGACCTGAAGTATCCTCCAGACTCCCCATGGTCACAGTGTCAAGGCAATTGACTCATCACCAAAATTGACTGCATCAGACCAGAGGCTTTCCAGCTGACACGGTGCTTATGAGCCAAGAGTGAAAGCAAAAGACAGGGAGACAAACACAAACACTTATGAATAGGCACCCATTGCCGAGCTTTGTCTTTTTCCCTCTGATCAGTCTAGTCTGTGGTCACTTGGGGGTCTCCTCAAATCATGGGAAGGCCTTCAAATATAAGACCCCCTCAATCCTCAGTCAGTGGTACTTACTTCAAGGCACCCTCAAGTGAGACACGGAAAAGCAGATCGATGCAAAAGCAAGATGTTTATTTTCCTGCACTTCGGGGTAGACCTTCAATTGGTCCTTCAAGGTGAGTGACTAGAAGGTGACCCAGAACATTTTCATTAAACATAATATGCTATTAATTCTTTGAGTATTTTTATATGTGTAATATGTATTTTGATGATATTCACCTCCAACTCTTCCCATACCCTCCCTCCACTCTCTTTCCAAACTTTCTGTCATTTTTCTTTCTTTCAATTTTAAAATAATATATTGAGTCCAATTTGTGTTACCCATATGCACATGGGTATGGAGCCATCCACTAAAGCATGATCAAACTACCAAGGGTCATAGTCCTATTAAAAACATATTCTCCCTCTGATAGCATCCATAAACTTATTAATATGCTCTTTGTTAATGTGATTGATATTGAGAGAAATAACTTAAGGAAGTGTGATAGTTTAAATGTATAGGGAATGGCATTAGGAGTACCCTTGTTAGAGTAGGTTGATCTTATGGAGGAAGTATGTGATACCAGAGGAGGGCTTTCAAATGTTCAAGCCATGCCTGGCTTCACTCTCTCTTCCTGCTGCCTGTTGATTCAGATGTAGAACTTTTGGCTTCTTCTCCAACACCATGAATACTTGTGTGTCTCCACGCTTCCCACCATGAAAATAATGAATTAAACCTCTAAACCTGTAAGCCAGCTCCAATTAAATTTTTTCTTTAAAAAGTTGCTGTGGTCATGGTGTCTCTTTACAGCAACAGTAACTCTAGATCTATTACTATGCATCTGTGATGAAATAGGAGGAAGGGATGACAGAGGAAAAAATTCACCACAAGGCATCAAGCAATCAGATGCGGGAAAGGTCAGGGATCAACTATAGCCTACAAAGATGAACTCTCTGTGACTTACTTTCTTCATTTAGGTCTTGCCTCTAAAATGCCACTGTTTTGCAGAGCATGAGCCTATGGGGGAGCAATTCATGTTAAAATCATAATACAATCTAAATATCCAGCACCTAATGAATGAATGTGCCAACCCCTAGAATATTATTCATAAGTAAAAAGAATAAAAACATGGCCTATGCTATAACACAGATGGGGCTTGGAAAAATGACCTTAAGTGAAAGGATCTAGTTACAAAGAACCCAGAGCATGATTCCACTTAAACTGAAGGTCAAGAGCAGGTAATTTTGTGGAGATGGAAACTCCATAATGTTTCTTATAGCAGAGAAAGGAAAGTTGTGGAAGGGCAGGGCTCTGGCTAAAACAACCAAACAATTCCAGAAGCATTTGTAAATATTAATGTCCTTTCCCAGTAAACTTCTTAATCTTATGGGTTATATTGCACACACATGCACACACACACACACACACACACACACACACACACATACATACACACATAATCCCTGGCTTTTCCACATAGAGAGATGTATGATTAAACCTTAAAAATATTTTCTATTTTCTCTTGTGTCTCACAGTCTGCAACTGGGTGTAGCCATATTTTATGAACAATTTCAGAAAAGGCTTCTTTTGCATGAGATGCTTATCACCATTCTGCTGCTAGTGAGGAGTGGGTGGTCCACAAGAAGCAAATCTTAGGAAGTTTCCATCCTTTATTAAAGATTGGCTGCAGTTGCTAAATGATTCAAAACCACCCACACAAGGGGCCATGATCTGGGTTTGACCATGCGTATTTCACATTAAAATTACTTGATTGTGAGGTTAGGAGCAGAATACAGGATGTCTGGGTAGGTGTGAGGAGAAAGCTTTCTCTAAGTAAAGGTTTTATTAATCCTAGGCTCACCATATGAGAGGAAATGCGAGAAAGGTATATGACAGCTTAATGGAATGTGCTGAAATATGGACTGTCTCCCATTTTTGTAGAGCCTCTTAAGTGCAAAATGTCCATAGGTGCTGAAAGTACTTCTGGCGACGGTGTTCACATTTGTCAAAAGATCTCTGCCTGTTGTTATGGACCAATGGCAGTTAGATGCTCAGTGATTTCTTGTTTCAGTCTTAGTGGTTGCTGACAGCTAACTGAAGAAATATGAATGGAACACTCCCAGACCACTCTTCTCTGAAACACAGAGGTGCTGATTAGAGATCAGTCCAGGGAACTGTTCGTCTGGGTACTGGGGCCAGACTACCTGGGCATGAATCCAAGCTCAGTGTTTTCTTGGCCATCTGACATCAGCTACTGAGATTCGCTAAGGCTGTTTTCCTCTGTATGGCAGGAGTGATCAGATTGCCCTGCTGCTAGAGTTGAACCATTAATGTATGGACAGGGCCTCTGAGCATCCCTGGCTTTTTATTAGTATATTACATCTCAGCTTTAAAAATATTGGTGCCCAGCCAATGTGGTGGTGGCACATGCCTTTAATCCCAGCACTTGGGAGGCAGAAGAAGGCAGATTTCTGAGTTTGAGGCCAGCCTGGGCTATAGAATGAGTTCCAGGACAGCCAGGGTGATCCAGATAAACCCTGTATCAAAAAACCAAAAAAAAGAAAAAAGAAAAAAAAAATCTTGGTGCCCTAATACAGTCTTAAATTAGGAGTAGAGTTGATAACACTCTCCCTCATGATTCACCCTTCCTGAATCATTTAAGGACTTTCTCTTTCCCTTTTGATTTCACCCTGGTGACATTCTCATTCATTATTGTCCCCCAACACCCTCCCCATCATGAACTTTGCATAAACTTTGTTTCTGTTTGTAATTTTTTTTCCTCCTTGTAGAACAAGTCCTGAATTCCAGGTTAAGTCTTGGGCTAAATGACATATGGGTAGGTCTAGCTTCAGTCTCCTTCATTGTTTCCTCATAATGTAAACTTCTGTGTAGCTTTAATCACAATATAATTAAGAATCTATTTATGCTTCTTTAAAAGTCTGACCTGTAATGATGATACTTAATAATGCTGAATAAACATTGGAATAAGTAGATGAATGCATGAATAAATAAATGAATGAATGCAAACCTATTTTGCTTTGATTGGGAACTTGTGATATATAATAAGTGTACTTTTTAATTTATCAATATGGAGCTGATATTACATGTCTTTGGATGTTATCAGGTGTTATTAGCATGTGTTATTATAGGTGATGATCTTTGCTTTGAAAGCTCATCTTTAAACTAAATTTCATAGTTCTCAAAGACAAAAGCTAATGGTTTAAACATACCAATTTTAACAAAAAATCTGTACAAATAAGTTTAAAATACCTGTATTTTAACCAGCTGCCTGGCCTGGTGAATCACAAATCTTGCCTAGCGTAAGTGCACACACAGTACAAATGAATCCATGTAGGAATTGACACATAGGCCACTGTTATGTGTAATTATTAGAGTGTTGATAATGTCCAGGGTTATGACTACATCCCCTGACCTGTCTGTGCTACACTACAGATAAGCTGTTTTTCCTTCTATGGGATGTCATCTGTCGCTTTGCTTTGCTCTGGTGCCCTGCCACTGTCAAAGTGCTTTTGGCTCAGAGTCAGTTTGACTCTAGTTATAACACATGTCACTGTGTCCTTGGGTCAGGGTGCCTTCTCAGATGCCTCATGCAGCTTCAGGTTGGCTATATGTTCCTCATGTATTTTCGTGTAAAGCCACCTATAATGCTGGTCTATGGGCTTTATCCTGTTTTTAATTCAATATTCTACTCAGCATGAGATTAGTCTCTCTATGAACAACATAGAGAAGGAATTAAGGGTACAGACTTCGGAGTAGAAGGGAGCTGGGTTCAATTATGCCTCTGCCAAAAATTTGTGGAATTGATAACTCTGAACAGTTTCTTCAGTTTTGAAAAGGATAGCTAAACAGGCTAAGTCAGAAATTTAGTGAGGCAGTGTAGACATAATGCTTAATGTGGTGACTATTCCATCTACTGTTAATAAATGTTATATTACTGCTATTATTGGTATAACTCTTACTATGACTACTATTACTGTTACTTTAATGTCAGGGAAAGAAGAGATGACTAAATGTCACCAATCCATGTCTTACATTTGCAATTACTGAAAATACCTAAGTAGATTACTCATACTCAGTTGGGGCGTTTTCGAGTTGTTCAGAATCTTCACAGTGATGCAACTGCTGGGATTCAAACGATGTTGAAGGGAAGAAGGAGAGATGAAAAGAAAGGACAGATTTTAAAACCCTGTAAATTGCAAGTTACACTTCAGGATCATATGAAAGTCTTTGCTATCTTTTTTGCAAATTAGTGTGTTTTACAAGCTTCCAGAAAGTCCAGTGTTGCTAACTAGGGAGCCAGAAAAAGGCCATAGCTTAGTGAGAGCTTTTTTTTTCTTTTAAAGTATGCTACATGTTCATAATAACTATTCCATAATATATAAAACCATGTATAATTTATTATAGAAAAGTGCCTAGGTTCTTTTGGGGTATTCATCTTCAAAATAGCTCTCAATACTAGACAGCTTCACCCCAAGTGTTTGGAAAGACGGAGAAGAACAGTACAGATATCTTGGGGTTTTCTGCAGGTGGTAGATCTCCTTGCTTCTGCTCCTACCCGTCTGATGGAGGGTTCTCTCTGTGATGAAGAGAAAGTGAACAGTTTTTGATTCACTGCCAGAGGAGTCGATAGTGAAGGTATCTTGCAAGGAATTGCAGAGTGTCACATGCGTGTTCTTCATTTGAGGTGGATCATTTCAAGTTTTAATCCCTTCAGACAGGCAACATTGTGATGATAAAGTGAATGTCCTAAATCTTGAGTTCCAGATTGTCTCAAGTCATGAGTTCTAAGAAGGTTGCATGTCCCTATCAATCTACAAGGTATCCTTTCTTGTTTTCTTTGGACTTGGGACCCAACTCCATGATAATTTTTACTCAGTCTTGAATGGAACTTCTACAATTTCTGCTGATCCTTATATTTAGTAATATCTACCACTGTCTTGAGTAATTTACAGTGATGAATTAACAGCATTAGTAAATGTGTGGGACAGAAGTTCAATGAATACACATGCATGCTTAAATATACCTATTCATAGATACCTCCATCAATCTCGACACACATATCAGTTTATACATATCATGTCCTATATACCTAATTCATAGCCTTTATAGAGCTGTTTTATAAATTTATAATTGAAGATTATACTTACCAGATCAATGATAGAAGGAATCACTGATACCCTCCTATGCCACAGTACCCCAAGTTTGAATTTGTATGTATGTATGTACATACATATGTATACATATATGTATATGTATGTATACAGAGATACATACATATGTGTAATGTATTTACTTAATATATAATATTGGTGTAGCAATAAATAATATTGGTGTAGCACCCATCTGTCTGTCTGTCTGTGTGTCTTACATATCTTTTAGCCTGATTATAGTCGTGATATCTTGCATCATAGATAAGGCGACACAGGTTTCCATTTAACCCCATTCTTCACTCTCTGCCTGGGGCTCTCTGTGTTACAGGATGAGAAAAAAACACATTTTCCCAATTTCTTTTAATAGGGATGAGATGCCTTAGGGTACACATTATGTTCTTGGTTTCCTTCTTCCTTCTGGCTCTTTAGCCCTTTCCAGGCCCCCAAACTCTCTGTGACTATTGGGATTAAACTTCTTAACTACAGTATCCTTTTGTGATTGGAGCATTTGAAGTTTTGGTGATACTGTCTATGGCTTCTGCTGCCTTTGCTCTTTTGACATCAGGCAAAGTCAACAGTTTCTGTCCAGATGGTGTCAGTTAAATGATTGGTACCTAATGTTGCATGATACACCAGCGCTGACCCAATATGCATTATGGGCAATTTTCTGAGATTTTCCTTTGTAGAGGAGAATGAAGCATTTGGGAAACAACATAGTTGTAGTAATATGAAAAATCTCTATCTAAAACTTATCTCCAAGCCTGGTATAAAATACATGAATATTACCATTTTGGTAGTATTGCTGGACATTTATTAAAAGCCAGAAGTGTGCCATTAAAAGTAATGAGTTGTTTCTTATGTGCTGAAAAATCATTAAAACTGGGTTTTTTTCTATGTTCTGCAGAGCCCTGAGTGGCCTGGTTTCTGTTGATCTCTCCAAACATCAGTTAGAAGTTGGACTCATGTGCCAAATAAAAGTAATTCCAACAGTGGTTCAAAGAATGAATAATCAATACTTCTCATATGACAACATTTCAAACATCAGAAGCCCAATCCACTGATGAAGAGCATGTATGTGTTCTTTCTCGGTTTTGTCTACACTCTTTCAAGTCCTTCTTTATGTTGACCATGGAGTCCTTGTCTAAAATGGTTACTGTGGTTCCAGAAAGGGAAAGATGTATTGTCTGGAATTATGGTACTCTTTTTATGTTATTGATAAATTCTCTCCAGGGAGAATCTTAGTCTATCCCATCCTATACTCTAGTCCCAAAGATTCACCTACCATTTCAAACCTAGTCAAAATATTCATTAGGAATGAGCAAGGGTACCATAGGAAGTAGTTGCTGCCACTTTCACCTCTCTGTCGTCTTCCTCAGACCCCAGTCACATGGGCTTCTTTCATGCATCAAGCTCTTGTCTCCCCATGGGCATCCTTACACTCATTATTCATTGCCTTAGGGCTGGAGCTGTAACTCCATGGTCAGTTGTTTGCCTAGTATGACAAATCCCCAACACTGAAAAGAAAAAGTTTCTTCTTTCCCCTTCCATCAACTGGCTTCTTCGTAGCTAATCTACACCATGGAAAGTACCTCTCCTACCACCCCTAATTCCCCACCACAGGACAATTTTTGTAGTTTTCCACTTTTCTGTTGTTCACCACTGTGTTTCTGGCATTTATCTTGTCACACTAGACCAATAGAAAGTGAATGAATGAATGCTCAACTCTGATATTTGCAGTGGCTCTCTGGGGTACAGGTATCTACTTGTGTGCTGAATATCAGTGGATGGCTGAATATAACAGACAGAATCCAGAACTCTATCTGTTTGCTTCTTTCCAAAAACACTCCTTCTGAACAGAAGGCAATTTCGGTAGTAGTTCACATAAGTCTACCTCTATTTTAGGGCATGAAAGCCATGCTCTACACTAGGCTAATTGATTTGTTTGCTGTATCTATAGCAGCCAGGATAAATTAAATTAGGACTAGTCTACCCTACAAAAGGTCATTTTTACATTTGATTTATCAAAGAAGGCTGAAGATATAAACACCAAGAGGGTGTTTATATTGCTCCCTTTAAGTGGCTCCATCTTTCATAACCAGCACATGAGAATGACCAGTCTACTGTATTCATTAACACAGCTGTTTCAGCTCAAAGATAAGGGATTGTTTTCTGTTTAGTGGGGCAATCCTTTCCTGATTCTCTTTGGTTCTTTTCAAGTATTTTTCTATGATATAAAAATAAAATATTTTATCTCAATGCTACTTAATTAATTTTTTTGTCCGACTATTGACAATTAAAAAGAACTTGACCAATATCTAGGGATCAGATCCCATGTGAAACATAGAGACCATAGTTGAGGTTATTGAGTTATATCCTTGATTGTAAGTGTCCTTGCTTCCTCCCCAACTTCTGGCTGTAAGAGGTGCCAGGCATGCTTACTACCTCAGCTGTGGTAATCATTTCATGCCAATGCCCATCAAACCGTCATATTGTCCCATGGAAATATAAATATTTTTTTCTTGCTTGTTAAGTGTACTTCAATAAAGCTGAGAATAAAAAGAAACAGATCACATCTCATTAGCTAACTGCCTGTTCCCCTCGGCAATTCAAAAATCTCTCCCTGTTGCAGGCTTGGCATCTTTTCTTCTTTCATTTTGAGAGTTCTGAATGTTTTCCTCTTCCCACTCTGGAAATTTCACAGCACCCCTGGTTTACTTCTGCTGTTGTAATGATTATTGCTCATTACTTATTGGTTTGTCTGTCAAGCTTGATCTTTTGGCCTGGATTATCCCCAGAATATATATATATATATATATATATATATATATATATATATATATGTGTGTGTGTGTGTGTGTGTGTGTGTGTGTGTGTGTGTATATATATATATATATATATATATATATATATATATAACATTTTTTCTCTGTTTGATTATGTTTCTCTCTTCTCTTCATTATATTGGAGGTAATATTCTCCAGTACAAAATGTTTTACAACCCATAGTGTTGTAAACCTTTTTATTATCTGAAACTTAATTTTGTCTTCTCCAGAATTTTCTCACAAATTTGGTGTTTGTTCAACAATGTATCAGAGAATGGCCTAGTCGGTCATCTATGGGAGGAGAGGCCCTTGGTCCTGTGAATGTTCTGTGCCCACTGGGGAATGCCAGGGCCAGGAAGAGGGAGAGGGTGGGTTGGTGAACAGGGGGAGGGGGAAGGGAACAGGTTTTTGTTCTTGTTTTTGTTTTTTTTTTTTCCGGAGGGGAAACTGAGAAAGGAGATATAATTTGAAATGTAAATAAAGAAAATATCTAATAAAAATTGTTTACTGAAAATTTTATTGCATGTTCGTCATTCTAAGACCAGAGATAAGGAAAGGGCAGAAAACTAAAAGTGATATGACATTTTAGAAGTAGCCTAGTGACTGCGAGAAAGCCAGAGAATGGTAAGGGCAGGTTGAGATATGAGGAGTTCTGGAGGCAAGTCGTCACTGAGGTAGTGTCATGGAGATGGATTCTTCAATTAACGGTTCTCAACCTGGGGTCTTTACCCCTTTGGGAAACCTCTATCTCCAAAGATTTCCATTATGATTCATAACAGTAGCAAAATTACAGTTATGAGGTCGAAACAAAATTATTATTATTTATTATATGTAAGAACACTGTAACTGTCTTCAGACACGTCAGAAGAGGGCATCAGATCTCATTACAGATGGTTGTGAGCCATCATGTGGTTGCTGGGATTTGAACTCAGGTCCTTCAGAAGAGCAGTCAGTGCTCTTAACCGCTGAGCCATCTCACCAGCCCCAACAAAATTAATTTTATGGTTGGGGTTATCACAACATAAGGAACTGTATTAAAGGGTCACAGCATTAAGGTTGAGACCCATTAGCTTAGATGAGGATTGTATATATAGCAAACAAGTATAAATTTATTAATATAGAATTAGAGCTTTTTTTCTGAGAAAAAGAACAGAGACCAGAGGGATCTGAATGAACAAAGTGAGAGGAAATAGCATGTAGAGTTGACTTCAGACAGGGAATGCTACCTCTTCTTGACCTTTTGGTCAGACGTGTCCCAAAAACCCCCAAACAATATAGGTTACTGCCACTGTTCTTGGCTGTCCATCAGAAGTTGATAAACTGTATTTGCCAAAGACATTACACACTTTCATCACAGGACAGGACGAAATCAAGCTGGTACTGACCAGGAGTTTCCCCTATGCTGCCTAGCTTTCATAACACAAGCAGATTCTACACAGGCTTCTGGGAGAATGTCTATCAGGGAAAGATAGGCTGATAGATGCAAAGGCAGCATTAATATATTGGGTACAAACAACCACTTTCTTATTATATTTAATCTAATACAGTAAGAAGCCAACATTGGAGAGCTAACAGGCCAAAGGGATGAACTTGTTGTTGTGGTCGTCGTCGTCATCGTCATCATCATCATCATCATCATCATCATCATCATCATCATCATCATCATGCCTATTTAAAGGCATAGTATCAAATTGAGATCTGGATCGCCCTCCACAAAGTCTCAGAGATCATCATGAAAGAAGTAGGGTTGAGGTGGGCATCATAAGATCCAGAAGTTAGGGGGACTGCAGTGAAAGTGTTTTCTAGATATGACCATGCCACTGCACTCATAAAATCACAGAGCTGTGACTGCACAAGATCAGGAGAAGATTAAGCCACTCAACATGCTAACATGGACCAGGAAGGAGTTTATGAGCCCCTACTCTTAACTGAAGAGCTATGGACAGCTGATAAATTTCAGGGTAGGGAGATTTGGTTTTCTTTAAGGATATGACCTTGGTAATTGACCTTATTCCAGAGGATGGGCCAATTTCCAGGAGTATATGGACAGCACAAATTGGTCTCAGTTTTTTTTCTTTTTGCTTTTTTTATATGATACAAAGTTTGAAGTGAGTAAGGATGTGGGAATGAATTTAGAAAAGTTAAAGGGAGGAGTTGGGATAACTATGATAAAAATGGATTTATGAAATTCTCAACGAATTATTTAAATACATTTTAAAATGTGAATCAGAGAACTAGCTGGGTTTGTATATACATATATATCCTAGACATTTTTATTTCAAGTGCAGTGTAAAATGACAACTTGGGCAGTATAAAGAATGGACTGTTTGAATTCACTTACCGCACATCACAATATAATCTGCTCCAAAACACAAATGAGTTCTGAGCAATGATCAGTTATTTTCATAAATATTAGTTCATGTGATTCTTCCAACAATCTGTGAAGGTGATGTTTTTATCGCTGCAGAAAGAACATTAGTTCAAGAACAAACTAAGAGCGTGTGTAATTAATAATCTTTCACATTCCTGGAGGACTCACTGTGTTTCCATTACTTTGTATGCATGGTCTCTAAGACTAGCAAAGGTAATAGGAGGTGAATAGCATTTCTCAGTTGGAGTCCATTTTACCTGCCTGATAACACTTGGTGTTATCTGGAAATAATTTCAGTTTTCAGAGCCAAGTGTGACAGGTGAGAATGAGCATACCCTTACATCTAAGGAATAACGGAATGCTAAGTCAGAACAGTTGCTCCCAACCAAGAATTATCTTCAGATAAATGTTAAAAGTGCTATAAGGGTTCCTTTAACATTTAGCTGCAGTAAACCCCAATACAGATATGGTAAAAAAACAGAACAAAACAAACAAACAACAACAACAACAACAAAATCCTCAAAGAATTAAATCTAAACCAGTAGCCAGTGATATTTATGTGGGATTTGAACCCAGTCTCTACTGAACAGTGTTGCTGTTACAGAACAGAGTTCTAATTTCCTGCAACCTTAACAAACCAAACCAAACCAAACCAAACCAAACCAACCAACCAACCAACCAAACAAACAAACAAATGACATTCGACTCTCTGATGTCTCTGTGTTCTAATCCTAAAACTGAAGACATTGCCATCTTCTCTGTTCTCTGGAATTCAGTTTTTGTCTTAAGTGTTTCATATGACAGTGTTTCACAAAATACAATGATATCATTTTTTAGATGGAGCATTAATCAGCACTGTGACAAGAACACAGATCCAAATGCAAGAACCCCTCACTTCAAAACCAAGCTCTGACAGGGCCTGTCCATGGGACTTTGATCAGCTTTCTTAAACTCTCTGGGCCTTAATTCTCTCATCTATAAAAAAGAAGAGAAATTAGTGCCTGGAGGATATAGATCAAGAGTGAAATTGAAATTGCTTTAGAAGAGGGACTGGTATGTGCTGAATCAACTGTGTGCTATTATTCATTAGCGTTATTCATGTATGTGTAAATATCTAATTATGAAGAATTTTTCAGTTTTTCTAATACTGTAGATGGCACATCCAGCTGATTTCACAAACATCTGTCATCTGTGACACTATGGTCTGTTGTTTATAGAAGCAAACCCTTGTGAAGTCATATCATCTTGTGTCATCTACAGAACCAAAATATTGCTCACAAGTAAAAAGGGAAAAAAACCTACTCATGTCACCCTCAGAGCCACACAAAGACTCAGAGGGCAAAATCAGAATCTAATTACCCCATAGCATTTTGAAAGACTGCAATTAGACAAGCTCATGATGTGCTATCAATACTCACAAAATGTTTTATTTGGTAGAAGAACCCCATAAGCATTAATTATCCTTAAAGAGCCCCACATGATTCATCCTGTATGCATGTGTATTGACCCTCAAGCAGTTCATGTACATTTTCATTAGCAGAATCCTCCTCTTAGAAGTAGAATGAAAAAGTTCTAAGTTGATTTCTTTTCAAAGGCATAGGAACAATTTAATAAAGGAATTTAGTTTCATGGGGTGTAGATGCAATGGCAGAGCCCACATGAATACCATAGGTATTCATTCCCTACAGAGCACTGGTCTTACAATGACTAAACACAAAGTCATTCCAATTTAGATATGGTTTTATTACTTCAATTCTGCACAGCCAGAGTGGCTATGTTCTGTCTAACCATTCCAGGGCAGAATTAAAAACAAAAAAACAAAAACACAAAAAAACAATGAAACATGCCCTCAGGCAAATATTCTCGTCTAAGGTAAAGTAAAATAATTCCCTTACTCAGGGTAGTTCTTGAATGCACGCATCACTGGCTAGCTGCTGTTTTAGAAGAGAGATTAAATTGCGAATGATACAAGGTCCTTACATTTTAGTGAGGGAGACAGGCAATCTGCAACTAAACACATAAAGAAATATGATCATTTCAGGCAGCAGGATGCACAGAGAAAGGAGAATGAAGCCATATATTGCAAAGTCGAAGGGAAGGACGACAGTGGCAAGGAGATACATGTGCGGGCTGAAGAGAAACTCGGAAAAGTTTTAGACCCATTGAGTAAAGTTTCAGTTTGGAAATTCAGCACGTGTCATTGGTGATGGTGCCTCCTGACAGCCTTTGTATCTTTAATGAACCCTTGAGATTATTCCCTTGTCTCATGGGTGATTAAGAGGGTTATGAAGTTCTAGCCATCACATCCATGTGCTAGGCAGTGAGAAAGCAAAGAAATACCTTACCCCTTTGAAAAACTTCCTGGCTTCTATTGGATATTTACATCTCTGTAGACTGAGTTAAGTCACTTGGTCCAGTCCTCCAAACCTTCAAGAAGCTACAAAGTATAGCCTTACAATTAGGTAGTAATGTTCTTTTATTCATCGCTGCCACTAAATCAGTGACAGGAAACAGCTTCATGGAAGATGGTTTTATTTTGGCGGATGGCTCAAATTTGAGAGGTGTATAGCTCAGAGTGAAAACTGGCATTGAGTCTGGACCTCAGTTGTACTAACAGGAAGAACAAAACTGTTTCATCACATTTAGGTGATCAGGAAATGGAGAGAAGACAGCAGTACTAGGGTATAAAATCATAAGAACTGGTCTTCCTTTGGGAGTCATTTCTTCCAGTTAGGCACAGTTCCTAAAGGCTTTGTGGCCGGAGCCACCAATCAAAGAGCATACACAGGCTGGAATAAGGACCCAGTACATATGTAACAGATATGTAGCTGAGTCTCCATGGCTGCCTTGTCTGGCCACTGTGGAAGAAGATGTACCTAATCCTGCAGAGACTTGATGTGCCAGGGTGGGGTAATGCGGGGAGGCACTGTCTTAGAGAAGGGGATGGGGAATGAGGGAGGGAGTCTGGGACAGGGGACTGGGAGGGGGAACAGTTTTGGGGATGTAAACAAATGTTAAAAATTTAATAAAGAAACAAATTAATTAATTTAAAAAAAATGACATACATGTAGTTGAGAAGTGAATGGACATGCGAATCCAGTAGAAATTAGAGAGCAGAAACAAGAAATGGATTCGGTTGCATTTTATTGATACATGCTGAAATTCTCAAATAATAAAAAAGACAAAACAAAACAACAAAAACCTGCTCACAGAAGACAAGGGACTGGGGGTTGGGAGAGAAGCTGTGTGATGAGGGGGGCTGCCAAATAAATTAATGGAAAAAAGATTTGAAAATAACAGCAACAACAACAACAACAACAAAAACACAAACCAACACAGCTCACAAAATGGAGAGCAAATGTGCAAATATGTGAGCCTGTAGAGGATATTTGACATTCAGGTAGTGAATGCATCCAGTGATTAACTGCACTCATGTTATATGAACACTAGGTACCAGGCAGACGCTAATAGAGTCTCTCCAAAGGACTGCATTAGAAGGAACTGTCCTGATTAGTTCTCTGTAGAGAAGGTGTTTGTCACCCACTCTGAGGGATTTGGAGGAGTAAGGTTGTGAACAGCTCTAGGAAAATGGGTACAGTGAAGAGAGCATGGGCTGGGGAGAGGACTTGGGGTGGATTTTAAGGAAGGGAGGGAAGATGGGTGTGAGTTAAATATAATCAACCAGGAAGTGAGTTCTTGGCATAGAGAAAAACCTTTAAGTGCAATTGTAAATTGTATGGAGAGTGGTGAGCAGAAGGGCCTTGAGCAGATTTTCCAGTTTGTACTACAATGGGAGGATGTTACTGAGCAAGGATATTCTCCATCACGCAAAACATCCAAGTGGAAATACGTAGAGACATAAGCATCTGTTATTGTTCTGGATGCCATCACTTCTGTTACTTGTTCTGGTTCACTATATACCCCCCAAACACACACACACACACACACACACACACACACACACACTCACACACACACACATACACACTCACACACACTCACATACACACTCATACATACACACGCGTACACACACACTCGCACACTCACATACACTCACTCACACACACACATTAACACACACACACTCACACACACGCACACACACACATTAACACATACACACTCACACTCACACGTACACACACGCACATGCACACGTGCGCACACACACACACACTGCTGCATTCTTGCTATTCGTGCTCACTAGTTTTGGTGTGGAAAGAAGTGGAGTGGGAGGGGACACAAGCATACAGAGTGAGTGTGTTGGAGAAATTTTGACTGTCTCTTGCTTGGAAGCATGGGTTAATTGGACTTTTCTGTCTAGCTCCCACTAAATCATTTTCCACACCTATACTCAGTGCTGGGCGCTACTTCTCGTCATTCAAGGTTAGGGGATGGCAAAGGCTTGATGGTTTTTACATAGCAGAGATGTACTATATCTCTGTTATGGCTTGATTATGGATAAATATCCCACAAAATTCCCTGTGTAAAATTCTTGACCTGAGGAAGGTAGTGCTGGAAATTATTATAGGCCCAGAAGTGTATACTACTAGTACAGGCCACATAGTCAAGAGTGCTCTCCAAGGGGATTGTGGGACTTGCTCCTTGCCTGCTCTTCAGCTCACCAGGCAATGATGTGTGTTACCTGTTCCTGCTGTAATGCACCAGACTTACTAGAGACCCAAGACAATGGGGCCACCTCATCTAGGAGTGAAGCCTTAACGAGAGTGACCTAGTGAAGCAATTCTTTGTATATATTAATTGCCTTAGCATTTTTGTTAGAGTAATACAAAACTGATCTATTCAAGCTCCCTCCATTTTACCACCACCTATGTAAAGAGTTCAGTTATCATCTATTCTCCCATAACTCAGTCTGAATACCTTATTTGTTTACTACAGGAACAAAGATGATATTGACTCTTCCCAAGTGCTAAGCACCACACAACATCTGGTTTAATCTCTAAAACAAATATGCGCAGGGATTATAATCACTGCCTTAAACAAAGAAATATTTATTTTTTAAAATACTAATACATTTAAAATTTAGGAGTGGGGTAGGTAGCTTGGCATCTCGTTCTAAGTTCCTAAGCACCCCCTTTCTTCCAGTCACAACACACAATTTCAGTACTTTGCTTCTTTTCTTTTACTTCAGAGCTTACGGTATGTTCCTTACTTTCTCGGGGCCCTTTTGTTTTTCAATTGTTGTACACGCTACATATGTGCTTTTGAGGGACTTCCCTGTCAACCTCTTTATGGATCATCTTCGAAAACAAAGGCACAGAGAGGAGCATTTCTCACCCACCGTGGGTACAAAAGAGAGGTAGAGAAAATGAAGCACAGTTCTTGCGAGTGACAGCCACAGATAATAGATACTATCAAAGCAAGAATTTGAGAGTGGGTTGTAAATCAAAACAGCACAATGTGCAATCAAACAGATAGGGCATGGGAGCAATAAAGGCACTTTTCATCTATATATTTATCCACTCTCAGCAGATGGTGCTGGCTTTGGAGAATCCAGGCTCCTAGAAGTGCCAAATCTCATTGCTGGGCAAGGTTCGACGCTGACATGTTATTCACACCCAAGCATCTAGCTGCCACTCTGGACTTCACGGTAGAGCTGAGCAGAGCAGCTCCCGTGAAGCCTGTAATAGAGGAGTGTACTCTTTCAACAGTGGCAAGGCAGGATAATAAGGTTCAGCAGTGGAAGCGTGTGCCAGATAGGAGGCTGACAGATGCCACTGGCAATAAAAGGGTCGAACGTGTCTTCACTGTAAACCATGTGAAGCTGGTGTAGCACTTTTGAAACACGATAGGGAGGGTGCTGTTTAAGATTTACAAAGCCTTCTTTATTCTAAGGGAGCCAGAGTAGGAAATGCATTGAAAGCACTGTGGATTTTGTTCATTTGGTGCTAATTAGCCTGGTTACAGGACAGGAGTTTATGGAGCTTAGTGAACATGCTGTGTGGTAGGCTTATTGTGCTTCTGAATTAGCACTTTCTTGTTGGCAAACTGGAAGCTGATACCAATAAGCTAGTGTAGCCAGCTCTTAAAGAAACAACATAGACTGTGGGCTTCTTGCTTAGTCAGGATAGAACTCAAGAAAGGCTAGGGGAATTGTTTAGTTAGTAAAGTGTTTACCTTGCAAGGTAAACACAAGGTAAATCACAAGGATCTGATTTGATCCCCAGAACCTACATAAGGAAGTCTAGGTGTGTACTTGTAATCCCAGAGCAGGGAGACAGAGTTAGATTGATCTCTCAGAACCTCTGGCTATCCAGGGAGGCCTACTCTACAAGTTTCAGGTCAATGAGAAATCTCCTCTCTCTCTCTCTGTCTCTCTCTCTGTGTCTCTCTGTCTCTCTCTCTCTGTCTCTCTCTCTCCTCTCCCTCCCTCCATCCTTCCCCCTCTCTCTTCCTCCTTCAAAAAAATGAAAGTGGATCCCTGCTGAGAAATGGTATCTGAGTTTATTATACTCTACCAAGTATACTTATGTGTACTCACATGCATGCTCCCCTGACACATGCATGTGAAGACATGAACAACTCACCAAGAAAAATAAGGAATAAGCAATCCACACCATCCAAAAGATATTGAGGCTTGCACTCAAACGCAAGCTGTAGGCTCCCCAGTGTTTGAAGAAAAAAGCTTGTGTATGAAGAGACAGGAGGCTGCAGACACAGTCAGATGCCTCTGGACATGGTTTCTGCAAGTCTTGCAGTTCTTTCCTCTGGCACCAAGGGTTACACTTGACATGGTGATGTTGTTTGCATTGTGTCTGCATTCAGCTGGCAGAAAGTACTCACTCATGATTGCCACCATAGGAAAGGCATTCATGAGTCACACATAAGCAAGCAGTGAGCTTGTAAGATAGCTTACAGGAAGAGACAGAAGCTCCAGGGTCTGTTTATTGATAGAATAATCACACTAATTGCTCTCCTACACAATATTAGATCTAGTTTTGAGTGTACCCAAGGTTAAGATGCCTTCTTCTGTTTTTGTTTGGACTGGATGCCCAGATGTATTATGTAATATAGTAAACTTGAGCAAGGGTCCTGTCCACCTCTCTGTCCTAGTAATGTCTGTCTTAGTCAAACTTGTATCCAGCTGCACTATCTCGGGGTCCAACCAGTGCACAAGCATCTGGTTTGGGCTGCCTAGAGCATCATTCTAACATTTGCTTCTCATCTTATTTCCCAAGGGACCCATCGGTCCTGGGCTGTCAGGCCTGGGCATCACACAGAAATGGTGCTCAGCTGCCTGTACAGTCTCAGAATTCGTCATGACTGTTATCATTTTAGATCCATGGAAAAATTCTACTAAGGAAAAGAGTTTCTAATCTCCTTGTTAGCTCTATCCCATGAGTAGGATAGAAACTACAATAGAGCTACCAAATCTGTATCGCACAAAAGGCTGTTTATTTATTACCTCAGACTACCACTGTTTTTTAAAAATAGTAACAAAAACAAAAACTATGATTTCTATATTTTTAAATGGTTATGCAGACACCTATGTAGTCTCCTTGCTTACTCATCTGGGCCTAAAATACCCAAACTAATAACAAAAACATCTGGGAACATTCTTTCTAGATTTCCAAAGAAAATTCTAGACACAGCTGCTGTGGCTGAGACACTGAATCAGGAAAGTCATTATAGCCCCATTTTAAGCCAGTGACAAACTGTCAGTCAATTGGGAGGAAGTAGGGGAAGGACAGAAATCTTGTGCTAACAATCCTCTAAGAATCTGCTGAAATGTGAGAAAAGAAGCCCTGCTATAGTGAACCTGGAAAGTTTCTGAGGCAGGAATATGTCATTTCTTTCATTCTCCATTGCTTCAGGATCCCAAATTTAAGTGGGTTTGTCTAGACATTAATCCAGCCTTGAAGCCTATGCAGAATACCATTTCTCTCATTCATGATTTATGGTTCAGTAAACTACAGTCCAGGATTCAGCTAGTTTTTGTATAGAGTTTATTAGAAGAGCCATGTTTACTTATTTTTGTACAGTTTATTGTTACTTTGATGTCTTGGTGGCAGGAATGATTAGTTATAACAGAGACCACTGGAGCCAAACATTTACACATTTGTCATTTGACATTTTAAGGAAAAAAAATCTCATGATCCAAGATATAGTTTTGTTAAAAATAAAAATGGATAATTCCATCAAAGGTGAACAAGGCAAATAGAATCAAAGAGCCCAAGAGAATGCACAAGTACTAGAGACCAGATCCAGAGTCCTACAGATAAACATTAGGTGGAGCTTGGAGAGTTCTGTGACAGAAAACTGGAGGAACCAGAGGAGCCGGGGACACACCAGGAGAGTTCACAGAGTCAACTGACCAGGAATCATGGGAACTTGCAGAGATCAGGGAGCCTGTAGGGGTTTGACCTGGGTCCTCTGAATATATGTTATGGCTGATTAGCTTAGTACTCATGTGGATATCCTAAGAGCATGAGCAGGGCTGTTCCCAACTTTCTTGTCTACTTAGGACCCTTTTTCTCCTACTGAGTTGCCTTGTCCAGATGTGATGCTATGTGCCTGTTCTTACTGTAGCTTACTGTTATGCTATGTTTGTTTGATTTCCCTGGGAGGCTTGCTTTTCTCTGAGGAGAAGAGTGGGTTTGGGGAACAGGGGAGGTATATGGAGAAGGGTGGCTTGGGAGAGGAAAGAAAAACTGTAGTAGGAATGTAATGCATGAGAGAAAAATAAAAAAAAAATAACTAGAGACTCATTCACACATTTGCAGACTCAGGAATCCCTTTACAACATTAACTAGAAACCATAATACATGCCCAAAGGACCTGATGCAGACCTCTTCCTGCCCTTACATTGCTACTCCAGTCTCTGTAAATTCATATGAGCTTTGATCATATTGGCTTAGAGAGATTGTTTTCTTGGTGTCCTCCATCCCCTATACTTCTTACACCTGTTCCACCTCATCTTCTGTTGGGTTACCTGATCCTTGAAAGAAGGGATTTGATGGAGACACCCTACAGGGCTGAGTGTTCCAAGGTCTTGGTATTTGTTCTCATCTGCTGCATGAGAAAGCTTCTCTGATAATGGCTGAGCTATGAGTACAGCAGAATGTCCTTATGAGTTATCTCATTGATTCATTTTTTTTAAAGAACACTAGTATTTGGTTTTACCCTAGATCTCTGAGCTATCTCTATCTCATCTCTAGATTTCTCTCATATGCTTTGTGCCACCATTGTCCCAATATATCTTTCAGACAGAACACCATTGTAGATCAAAGGGTTTGTGGCTGATTTGGTGTTTATGCTTTATTTTTCTTTTTTGTTTTCATTTATTTTTTCTTTTCTGGTAGTGTGTAGAGTACCTTCCAGTAACAAAGACCATAGACTGCATTGGTGAAGCCTCCATGAAGTCACCAGCTTGACTTCTCCATGGTCAGTGAGTTGTGTAGGTGTTGTCTTCAGCAATGGGGCCTTGATGTCAGTTTATAAAGGACGACCTAGAGTCTGGGCATCAGCCTGAGTTGTTTAGGGGGTTCCCATGAGACACATTTGGCTCACAATCAATTAGATGTAATCCAATTCTGGTACTGAAAACTTCATTTGATGCCAAGAAATGGCCAAGTGGGATTTTGTCTCCCCCATGGCTTGGCAATTCATTTAGTTCACCTTGCTATATGTCATATATATACATATTTATATATATGTATATATATGTGTGTGTGTATATATATATGTGGCATATATATACACATATGTATATATGTGTGTGTGTATCATATACATAAAACTTAATGCCATATATAATGATGTATAACTAAAATATAAAAACTATATATAACTATGACATATATATATATATACATATATATATATACATATATATATATATACTCCCATTCAAGCCCCCTTCTATTCATAACTACTTGTTTTATGTCTCAAAGAGATTTTGTTTCCTGATGAGAGTTAGCCATACCTTCTTGTCACTTATTGTATACATAATGTTTGTGATTCTACAGATTATAGCTTGATTATCATTGGCCCAACAGCTAATATCTACATACTATATTTGTCTTTCTGGGTCTAGGATACCCTAGGGTGATATTTTCTAGGTTCATTCTTTTATATGTGAATTTTATAATATTCTATCATGAGTCAAGTCAAGAGAACTAAGAAGATAGATTGTTAACCCCCTTATATCATCAACACATACTATATTTATAGATATACACATATATATTGTGTGTATACCCACACATATATTATGAAATATATACATATAAATTATATGTATCTTTGTGGTGGTTTGAATAGGAACAGCCTCCATAGACTCATATGTTTGAATGCTTGTCCACAGTGGGTGTCGCTATTTGGAGGGGTGGACTTGTTGCACTAGGTATGGCTGTGTTGGAGGAAGTGTGTCACTGTGGAGGTGGGCTTTGAGGTCTCAGGAGCTCAAGGCAGCTCACTTCCTGTTGCCTACAGATCAAGATGTAGAATTCTCAATTCCTTCTCCAGCACCATGTCTGCTTGCCTAATGCCATGCTTCCTGCCATGATGATAATAGACTAAACCTCTGAAACTGTAAGCCACACTCAAATGTTTTCCTTCATAAGAATTGCCAGGGTCTGATATCTCCTCACAGCAAAAGAACCCCTATCTAAGACAATACTGCATATATACATATACTATACATCATACATTACGTGTATGGGCATACACACACATACCGAGTACTATATATGTATGTGTATGTGTGTAGAAACATCCCATAATCCTATATGCCTTCTAAATATCAGAATTAGTACATGTTAAATGCATTTAGAAAACAAAAATATTAAACTATGCAGACATACAAAAAACCCAAGACCAACAATATTAATACATAGTCTACATGCAGACTTCAATTAAAAAGCATTATGAGATATAAAATTATGTGGCGATAAAGGGCTCAACTGGATGATAAGGTATAACAATCTTAGTTACACACTAAAGGAGAATGTTTCAAAACACTCAGTGCAAAAACTAACAAAACTAGAAGGAAATAAATACACCCAAAAGTAGTTGGATGCTTTAACACTCCTCTCTCGGTAATTGACAGAACTGGCAGCCAAGAATGCCATTGTCTCATATTTCTGCAAATCATTCCAAGAATGATATACAAAGGTCTCCCTGGGTACTCTATTCTCTGTAAACAGAACATATGTAAGTTAAGCATATGTTATATGCAATTAGATTTATTCTTATCCTATTCTAGGCCATTGTATGTTCTGTTTAATTGCAATGCATCAAACCAAATTTTATGATTATGAAAATAAAGCGATTATGTAGCACTAGCTTTGTTTTTGTAAAAAATAACAAATATAAAGTAACATATTTTAAGAATTACACAATGAAGAGAAAAATTAACTGGGGCTTCAGGGGGTATGTTTGCTTTCGTTTCCTTTTGTTATGAGTACATATCACTGTTTCTGTTAAGAGCTTGATTAAGTCTCCATTCCTGGTGGTAGGCATGAGCATGCTTCCAGCAAACCTTGTAGCAAAGCACTCAGAAATGCAGGGGGCAATTGGGGATTTGAAGCTGAAGAGCTGATCTCATGAGAAATTGCAAAACATCTGCAGGAGCTGGTAAAAGGAAGCTGGGAACTGGAGAACTGCATTTGGGGTTGCACTGTACCTGGGCAGGTCTCTAGGTTTCAAGTGGACAATACTTGGTATCTGTGCCCCAGTGGAACATATAAATAAGCTTCTTCAGTCTGCACAAAGCAAGAAGTTAATGTTGAACCTCAAAATGCTGCATCTGGGCTAAAATGGTAGAACAGAAAGGATTCATACGTCATCATGTGATAAAGATAAAGAAACTTATGGTTTTGACCTGGAATTGGGTGGAGGGAGGATAATGCCTAACGCTGGCAACCATGAAGATATGAGATTTGACTTTCTAACACCTGCATTTTCAGGAAAACACTGCAGTCAAAGAATAACAAAAGAAGAGTTACAGGTTATTAAAACTAGAATATTGGGTGTGTTTCCTGAGGAATCCAGACCTGCCTAGATGTCCACAAATGAATCTGCCACAGATGTACTCCCCCCCTCCAGACGCAGAGTTATGAAACCCAAAGGCAAAGCAGGATACAGATAAAGCACACAGCACATAAGTCTCACAAACCTGCAGAAATGCTTGCGTAGACCATCTTAACTGGGAAACATATTACTGCACTTCGTAGTTAATTTAATTTAAACATTATTTCTTTGAACTATGGTCTGTTGCTTCATAAAAGTCATTTCTATTTGTCACAAACTAATGGTGCTTGGAATTTATGGAGAAAAATGCATGAGCTTTACAATCATATATCTTCAGCATTAGGACTCAGTAATTCACACACAGTTTTCTTAGAAATTCTCAGACATTCTTAGAAATGTCTAATATTCTCTTCTATTTCTCCTATTGTTCAGGTACAATACACATATAAGCAACACTGCATTGAATTTGAAAATATATGTTTTTAAACATAGAGTTTAACACTAATTTCTTCTAAGGTAAGAATTGAAATTTAATTTACTTTTATAAATTTCATGTTAGGATTGAGCGATTTTAGCATGCTTTGTGTGTATTTATGCATACACATGGGCTTCAAATGCATATTTTCGTATTAGAATTCTTAAAACTGATGCACAAATATGTTTGGCAAATAACTGAAAATGTTGCTTTCAGTTTTATTCAGTGATATTTTGTAGCCAGAATTTGAGATTTCTTATTCAATAGCCATTTTCTTTTGTGAGTTCATTTCATAAGGCATAATTAGGCTATGCCCATTTGCCTCCTGTCTCCATCTTGAAATGATTGGAACAACTTAGAGATTGCCTTGCTTAATTTATATTATGTATTCAACATCACCTGCATGCTCAGTGGGTTTAGGATGGGTTCAGAACTGATTTCTTTTTCCAGTAGAGTTCTATTAGTATTTTTTCACTCACTCTACTGCTCTGACAACCAATATGAGTTTTATAGCTTCCCACACTTCATGTGTTATTCGCTATAGACATAAAGGATTCTCTCAGAGAAGCAGGGAAGAACAACACAGGCTTCACACAGGTGTGTTTCTGGAAACTGGAAAGGAATCCAACTGCATCTACTCTATTTCCAATACTCCACTTAAAATGGAATGTTCAGAAAACAACTACACTTGGGAAATGAAGGCAGAAGCAGGGAGAGAGGAAATAATACAACCTGATCAATGTCAGTCAGAAGTCCCAGAAGCCCCATTAGAACACCGAAATTTCCTTTCAGAACAGAAACTGGCAGGGTCAAATCTAAATTTCAGCCATTCTTGTTCACAGTTAGAAGTTCTGCGGCTCTGTGAAGAACACATGGCCTAGGTCTTTAAATTGAAGGAATGTACTGTTTACAAAAAGATATTTAAGATTCTTTATTTATGTCTTCAGGGCTTAACACTTGATATTGAATAACCAGTTGATTTGTTCTTTCCTGTGGAAGACTTTTGCCCCCACTTTCCTTATCCCTTAGTTGTCTGGAGTTCTTTATTATAAGGTTAAGTCTTCATGGTTTTTCCCCAACCACTTTAGCACATCTGTGGTTGTTATTGTTCAGCTCATGTTTAGGCAGTCAGGTCGGTGAGACTTTATGGGTCTAACTTCTGGCATCCCCAGGACATACAAACTCAGAGCAAGTTCCCTGATCCACTGGATTATACAGACTAAACAGGTTGTATTTAGAAATATAGTTAGCAACAATTAGTGAAAAAAAAAAAGATGTCATGAAATTGAAAAGGATCAAGGAAGTATAAATGGGACTTGGGGAGAAAGGGAAATAGAGATGTGATGTAATTATATTATAATCACAAAAATAAGAAATGGCTTTTAAAAAAGAAAAATTAGAAAAAAAGAGATTTAAATGTTTCAAAGTACTATGAATAAGTCAAGTTTTCAAGGTATTATTTTTGGAATTGACCCAGGATATAGATATACTATGGAACAAGTCATAAGTAATTGCTGATTTCTAGTACATTCTATGGCTAGGACTCTCCTTTATAAAATCCCAACAGAAAGAAGATGCAGACAACTCACAAGTCATGAAGAGACTATTGCACAATGAAGAAGACATGATGAGATGCTCTGGACACCAGTAAACAAGAAGCCCCACCCATCTTGGAGGATCAGTGAAGAACTCCAATGAGACACAGTCGACTAAAAACTAGAGGAGCAGAAGCGATCTGTGTGTGTTAGAGGAGAAAGGCTTCACAGGTGGGTGGGAAACAGAGAGAGCCCCATTCAGGGAAGCAGAGGAGTTGTTCTCAAGCATTCACCAGAATAACTGGCACCTCCTGGCAGCTGCTGCTCTCAAAAACAGTTGCTTATGAACTATATGATATTGGCAAGCCAATGTTGACAGGCGCCTTCAGAGCCTGACACTTCTAAGACATGTTTAAGAATAAGTTCTTTCCAGAAGGTTGTGACGATATGACTTGTGTGAAGTAATTCTCCACAGTTACTTTTCATCCAAGCAGTTGAAATTTAAACTCCCAATTTCAATCTACTGACTAATTCTGCACACTTTCTTAGACTGTAGAGACAGGCATGATATGCCTTTGTGCTTCATTTGTGAAGTTCAGTTGGTGCACCTATCTACACATATTTAATAATATACTCCCAGGTTCGGGTGATGTGCTAGATACTGTTGCTAAACAGCTTGGGTTAGGAAAAGCTCATGCAGAAAGCATTCTGTAAGATCTGCCTCTGTACAAACACATTTCATGACAAATGCTCCATTAAGAAAACTTTGCAAAAAATAATTCCTTATTTTGTTCCTGTAATTTAACATTCTTTAAACAGACATTTTGTACATATTTTTAAAAGCAGAGCAATTTAAATGCCTTTCTCTTAAAATATTATCTTTTCTTTGAGAATCTCATGCATGTATATAATGTATTTTGGTAATGCCTTTCTCCTCCCCCACCTCCAACTTCTTCCAGAGTCCTTCACTTCCCCTTACCAATTTCATATGCTCTTCATTTATTTTTTTTACAAGCTAGAGTCCAGTTAGAGATGTCTAATGTATGACTCTGGAAGAAGGGTCACTGGGGTGTGGGCATCTTACCAAAGGACTCTCTTTTGATAACTGACTCCTTCCCCCAGCAGGCATCAATTACCGATAGATATCAGCCAAGGGTTGAGACTTATGGGTGCCTCTCCTATCCATTCTAGAATGGTGACTGGCTTGGTCTTGTAAAGGCAACCAGGTTACTCAGGGTTCATGAGTGCAAGGTGATTTCATGCCCAGAAATCAATGGAACTGTTGTTATTCCTAATCTCTGGCTCTTTAATCTTTTGACCCCATTTTCTGTGTTCTCCTTAAACCTAGCTATCGATTTTTTAACAGAGCTATTAGCAAGACATAAAAATCATTGGGTATGATAATTAAGTAGCTATTTATTAATTAATAATGAATATGACAAAGATTGGCATTAAAGCTGCAGAATACTTCCTATAGGAAAGGTGATTAATCTCCATTGTGAACTTGACTGTATTGAAAATTATCATAGGACCAAAATTTTGAGTATGTTCATGAGGATGTTTACAGGAAAGTATAACCAGAAGGAAGGATTCCCTTTGAATGTGAGTGATACCATTTCATAAGCGGGGTTCCTGAACTAGATAAAAAGGAAAATCTAGCTGAGTACCATCATTCCTCCCTACTCCATCTCTCCACACTTTATCTCTTTCTTTATTGACAATAAAGAAAGAGATACTTTCTTTCTGAGCTTACTTACTTACAGCTGTGGGACAATGGATCATGCCGTGAAATTTGGTAAGGTTGAGCGGGTTTAGAGTCCCCAGCTTCCAGGCACCCACCTGAGACAGTAGGTGGCTCCATGCTCCTTACCAGATTCCTGGCCTGGAACTTATGCTCCACTTCCTACATAGTAAACAGGACCACATAGCCCAGAACAGAATTTTCCACTCTAAAAAGTTATCTAGAGGCCTTTAGGGTTTAGTCAATAAGCTTTCCAGCTACAATATTCTACCCTGCCAAAGGTATTTAATCCCTGGTCCACCCTGAGGAGGTGATATGCACCCATTTTCCACGATGAACAATCAACAGTTTGAAACCAAGGACTGTCTCTTTCATCAATAACCACTATGGGGAGAATGGAGAAGGCCATGCCTACAGAGCCTCGATGCCTAAGTCTCGCACAGAAGGTCCCTCTGTGCTCCCAGACAACTGCCACTAAGCTAAGGACTTTCACAGAGGAGCCAAGTAGGAGCTGAATGCTAACAGCTATTCCTCTCCCCTCGGGCCCAGGCTTGTCCTCAGCCCGAGGGCCAATTCCATTCTAGACTCTTCCACATCAGAGGCCCATAGACATCTAACTCCATTCCTAACTACCTGCAACCTAGCTGCACCTGGATCTCCAGGAGTCTGGGATCCATGGCCCATGCTCTTCATCAAGGGCCTGTGGAGCCCCGACCCTTCATTCTAACTCCATGCGTTTTCCAGCAGTGACTGGATGCCTGGGAGCTTGGCAACCCAAGCTTCATCCTCCCGCATCCTATATCGGTGCTTCGCTCAAGTCCAGCACCCTCCAGTGGAGTCACAGGGTAAATGCAGTTTAGTGCTCTGCATTTCATCTGCCCAGCACCCCAGCGGCAGGGAGAAACATGGACCCACAATGGTAGAATGAAAGGAACATGTATATAAGAAAGAAATACCATCCTGGGATAGAAACAACAAATAAGGAGAATGACTACTAAGCTTTGGAAGGGTGATGGATGTGCGATTAGAAAGACTGACAGGATTTTGATTAATAAGCTCTTAGACTTCCATGCTATCAAAAGTACCATCATCAAACGGCCAGTCAGTATCTTCATGGGACATCTACTGGGCCTCTCGGTAAGCCCCTCAAGGAACATGAGTGCCTAGACCCTGCCCCTGATGACCTCCAACGGCCAGGCTCTGTCTACAGGGCCTGTAAAAACTGGACTTAGCTTCTCTAAACACAAACAGCCAAGCTCTGCTCTAGAAAGTAAAAAGCCAAGATCAGGACTTCAAATCCCACCAGCCTGAAGTTTCTACCCTGGAAAGCTCTCCCTTCCCCAATAAATGCTATATAAACCCATTCTTCAGTTCAGTTTTTTGCTGATTCTTACCAGAGCAGAGGCAGCCACCCTCCTGGGATGTTCCTTCCCAATAAATATATTGTGTGAGGTTTATCGTGCCATGTGTCTTTGTGGTATTCCTTGGCTCCTGACTGCCAGGACACCTTTTTCTTCAGAGGTATAACACTTGCAGTGGGGAAGCCTTCCCCCTTAGAGCTGTAAAACTCACTCTCTCAAACAGCATGCAAAAATAAAACCCTGTCCTTCTCTAAACTTCAGGGTCTATAGATTCTCCTTGATTCATTAGCATCTTCTTACGTCCAGGAGCTCAGATCAAAGTCATCCTTGACACTTCTATTTCCTTCACGGGGAACATCTTATCTTTCTGTGAGTCTGGCTAATTCTGCATTCACAGCGTGCTAAGAGAGTTCTCCTTTCTCATCACCTCCAGACACAAGGCATCATGTCTTCTTCGGGTAAGTATTAGAGATTGTTCACCATCTCTCTGCTTCTGAGATAGCTTCCTCTGGTCTTTCTCTTGAACAAGTAGTCAGGGTTACCCTTTTAAACTCTATGGTCCTATCATTCTTCTCAGAACCTTAAAATAACCTTGCATTTCACTCAAGATAAAGGCTGACCGAATAAAGGATGACAGGCATAATAAGATTTGTGCCATGCCTGGCTCTTTGGTTTCAAGTCTGATTATTCGCTCAATCTTTCACTCCCTCCCACTGTTCTATGCAACTTTCTTTCCCTGGGGCTCAAGCATTCTCCCATCAGCAATGCTTGTGCAGTATTATCATTCCCAGGTATCCTTATCCTCACCTGCTTTCAGTCCTTGCAGCCATGTTACAGGTCACAAACTCAGACCCTCCTATTAAATCTCCAGACCCTCCTATTAAAAATTCTCGTTTGTATTTTCCTACCTACCTCTTTTGCTTTTCCTATGGCACTTTAATAATTTCACTTAAAAATCTAAATCTTAATTTAATGTACAATAGCTTACAAATGAGTGCCAGAAGCACAGAGAGGTTAGAAAGATGCTCAAGCTGATCTTGGATGGCCATTGATCGATGGACAAAATTGGCTGAGCTAGAGAATTTCTTCTAGGCCCTTATCTGTTTAGAGATAGTAGATCAGAACAGGAGTGAGAAGAAGGTCAATGAGTTCTTCACAAGCAATAGTTTTCTTTGTGGTGGAGCATATCAGGAAAGTGGCCCCACGTAGCTGCCTCCCATTCATGGGCTACATCTCTGACTGGTGGGTCAGGTGTTCGTCCTCTTCTGTTCCTTCCTTCTATCCTCTGAGTCAGGAATTCTTTTTGAAGACTCAGATAGGAGGGATGGGGTGTGTGGTGACTCTAGGAACCCCTGCATTATGAAATGGAACCACTGGGCTGAAGGAGTGCTTTGAAGACCTGCTTTTGAGCAGTGTCTCTGATGATTCCATGGGGTTCTTTTGCAGGCTCTCCAGAAGAAAGAAAAACACCTTTATGATAAAAAAAAATACCTATTTCTCTTTGACTTTTTTGATAAATATGTGTGAAATTTAAAATATCATTTCAAAGAGGAAAAATGATTCTTGTTCAATGAAATTCTACGAGGGGGGGAAACCAATTGGAGAGAAAAGGGATTTGTCTATTGTCTGTGTGTCTTTATGTGAAGAGACAATCTTTGATGTAGCTGATAGCTTGGCTATATAATAGTCCAAGAATACAGAAGTAGCATGTTATATATTATGTAGCACTTGAGACCAAAGTTTTCTCCTCTCAGACTAGCATGAAAAGTTCACTTTGGAAACTTATATTGAAAAAGAAAATTTCTTTGTAATAAATCATGACCTGTAAAAGTTATCTTTTAGTAGGTACCTCATGTACAGTTCAGGAAAGAAAAAAGTTAACTCATTAAGCTTAATGGCCCCTGAAGCATCCCACCACTAAGGAGGTAGGTATTGAACCTGCCAGAACAGAAAGTCATGCTTTACTGAAGGCAGTGAGCAATTCTAAAGATGGCTGTATCTATCAACTATCCCACCAGAAAATAAAACAACAATAATGGACACCTGGAAAAAAAATGAATTTGAAAAAGGTCAGCTCACCAAAATGAACCAGAAAGAAAAGCTAACTAAATTGAGAATTGTTGTGAAAAGAGAGAGAGAGAGAGAGAGAGAGAGAGAGAGAGAGAGAGAGAGAGAGAGAGAGAGAGAGGACCAAAACCTTTATAATGGAGATGACATGAATCCGCAGAAGAAATAATGTAGGTGTACAGAGCTTTAAGTCTTCAGTTACTGGTATACAAATAAAACGCTGAACATTTCAGGCTCTGTGGTTATGAATTTAGTGCTGAAAATTTAAAACAAAATGCAAAGTGAAACACAATTGCATACATTGGGACTCTATTCTCTAAGCTCTCCAATAAATCTATTAGGAAGAATATTTCCTTCAGTCCTTGACTTCTAATAAGAACTCAAACACTGAATTGATTGTAATTATTATCTGCTTCCTAATGCAGGCCAAGTATTGTGTTAGCTGATTTATATGCACTGTTGCATTTAATTTCATACAGAAGAAACTAAGAAAGCTAAGAATGAAAAAAATTCTTTCATGCCAAAATTGAGAATTAACACATTAAAAGTTTAAGAAATCTAGATGAGAATTTTAAAAACCTCTATTATAAATTTACCTACAGATAATTTCTTTTATGTGACCACTTGAAATTATCACTTTTATAAGCACCAGACGAATATTTGGCATGGTTTACACCAAGTCTGATAGTTCAGCTGCTGTCTTCTCAATTTATCACCGCCAGACACTCACTTCCTGTTCTTCCCCCATCTTTCCTTCTGGCATTGATGCAAGTTCCCATTTGTCATTTGGGGATATACTACTTGTCTCGTTCTTGTCCAAATTATTTGCAAAGATGCTGTAATTTAGTGTGGGCAACCTGGGTGAGTGCTGCAGATAAAATTATGGCTTGCCCAAGGTTTCCTTTTGGAATTCTGATAAGTCATTTCAAATGTGATCTGTGCTGAGTACATTCCAATTTATTACTTCTTCTAAGTGAACTAATCTAAATTAAAATCTCACAGAATCAATATCTCATTTTTATCATACGATGTTCTGATTCTACTTCCCAATCATTCATCTATCATCCCCCTTGGCTTGGAAATTTCTAAGAACCGGAGCTATTTTATATCATATTAGGGCTATAACACATTTGTAGCTTGTTGTTTCTTATATACAAGTTTAACTTTTACAGTAAATATTGCATTGCTTCAGATCCCTATTTTATTTATTTGTAGAACATCTCTCCTTTCTTTATCATGAGGATTGTCTCACACTTATTATGTGTTAACAATGTCCTTGATTACAATCTGAAAGCTGTCAATAAAAACTGTCTCATAATTTGTTTGACTTTGGTTCCTTATTACTGTCACAGCTAGCAGGCTACCCAAATGCGAAAGGACCTTGTGATCTCCCCATGATGCTTAGTGTCCTTCTTCCAGTGGATCATTTTGGGTATTTCCTCTTGGTTTGTAAATGTATAGTGTTGACCCAGAGGTCTTGCAAGGAATTTTTAATGCATGTATCAGTCTCCTAATATATTTTCATTTCTGGTGACCTAGAAAAGAACAGTAGCAAAATAACAGGGTAAGGGGAATTTATTCTCATGGTGGAGTATTTTTTTTTTTTTTTTTACAAAAGGCTTTCAAGGGATTTATTTAGTCAGATCTCGTCTTTTCCATTTTTCTTTTTATGTCCCACTTGTATTGCATAGTCTATGGTTGATCCATAAAAGAATAATAAAAAAGGCCCCATTTTATGCAGCCACGTACGAGCGTGTCTGCATAAAATAGGTGATGCATATATTTTATGTCCAGAATTCCAAATGGCCATTCATATTTCTTTTTTGTCTCCATTCAAGGTTGGGTTCATAGTTTCTCAAGAGCAAAAGATATTCAGCGTACTTGCTTCATGAGAGCAAGGGCTGTGTCTGTCTTTCTGATTCGAATTCCTGGAATAGGTCTTAGTTGTATTAAAGTTTCATGAAATGTATGAGAATAATTTTTCTTCCAGACCTAGTTATCATCATTCAATTTACTAATTACCACTAGTCAATATTTTCAGATAAGTATCTTTTATTGCTTAAAACTTAGCAGAAGATTTGCAATGTGACATTCAAATTTTCAAAGCCAGTAATAAATTTTATGCATTAGGAAAATGAATGACAATTTCGAACAATGTGACTTAACTTGGCTGTGCTACATTTTAAAAGGAAAATAACGAACTACAAGTAAAGAGAGCTCTAGAAGTTGTTACCCAGTAGGTTCTATGTCAAGTTAGACAGACATCATTGACTGTTTTGTGTAAAAATTTCCAGCAAATACATGAGGGTCCTGAATCTGAAACAGTGGAAAGATGATCATTGACTTCAGGTGGCTTGTAGGCTAGGTAAAAAAGAGCACATGACTTTTCAAAATAAAGACACAAAGCTAAACATGAGAGACTATCTAATGAAATGAGGCCAAGCAAAGTTCAACTGTGTTAGGAGGGGTTCTAGGAGGGGTTTAAGAAGATTTTGGATGGGTTCTGGGTCCTGAATAAGACTTTTCTTTCCCTCTATCATAATAAAGATAAAGTGTTAAGGACTGAGAACTTTTAGGTGAAGAAGAATGATGTCAGGTAGTGATGCAGGGTTACAGCAGTGATTCAGTGATTTCAACACTAGGTATCAGTGCTTAGAGAAAGCCCCACTGATGATGGGGGTTTGTTTTGGCATTTTTTCACAAATGCTGTTAAGCCTGGGTTTATATGAATACCACAATCCTAATGAGAATTGGATGGACCTAGTGTTTTTCCAAAATACACGAGTCATTGTTGTGTTTATACATAAGAATATATCCATCCCCGTGCTGCAAATAAGTGATTTAGCCAAATGTTGACTGAGGAATCATGTTCATCAGTGCAAACAGGAGCTGAACACTAAGTAAAAAATGAGTTTCATGAATGTCTCAGGCATCAGGAGGAGTTTAGAAAGTTGTTCTTTGTAGCTCATGTGCTGCTTCTCTTCATGACAGAAGCTGACAACAGAAAACAAATAACAGAATAAAAGCACCAGGGAAAGGAATATGGAAGAGGGCATGGAGATGTGTAGCTCAAGGCCATTTCAGAGGCTACCCCAGTGAAGGTTCAGGATTACCATAGACAACATCTTAGATTTGCTCAGCTAGGCAGTGGAACTGCTCACCTACTGCTTTGATAGAGGCCTGACACTTGATGGAATGTATATTCCCATCTAGAATGGGACCTGAGCCAACCAGAGACCTGGCATTTGCAGCAAGGTAGCAGATGGGGCTTGGTCTGTGTCTTGTGATATCACCTAATCATCTCTAATGCTTCTCTAATCATTGCTACAAAGAATCCATCAGATTTCCACTGTGAAGGACAGCTTGCTGTAATCTGATCTATTAGAAGCAAAGTTTTGTTGTTTTTGAAAATGGTGCTGTTGGTTCTACATCAAGATTAAGTCAAACCTTGCATTCCAAGGTTTAAACACACACACACACACACACACACACACACACACACACACACACACACACACACACACACCATGGCAGTGAGCTACGAAAGAATAGACTGAAATAGCTTGCTGACAACTGAAATGTCTGTCAGTCATAGATTGGTTAAACCCAGAGGTATTTATACATCCAGTGTAAAAACTGAGAGGCCCTAAGAAGAGGAGGAAGGACCTCGAGATGCCTACCAGTGTTCTCTGAGGGACAAAAGAACTCCATGGTTTCAGTTTAGAAACAAGGTATTACATTAAGCTTAGTGTATGTTATTACTACTTCTGGAGACCTTTAAGTGTGTAGATGTGATTTCCTCTGAGGGTGGTAGTGAAAGTAAGTTTCTCCAGCATCATTCAGAAAAGAGGGAACCTTCATCTAGCATTCCACTGTGGACATCTTGAAGAAATCACCAAAGGCCCAATTACAGGGCTTAGGGCTTTTGTTTACTTCTTAATCCTAGTGAGCAAAGATGAGGAATATCTTTTATAAAGCCAAGGAAAGAAAACTTTTGGCTTATCAAATTCTGGTTATAGCTCTGGTTAACCCTGAAGTTCAATTCTAGTATAAATATGTAGTCATATCTAAGGGCACCACTTATAATTTCTTAAGTTAATGTGAAAATATATGTATTCTGAGCAAGAGTAACAAATTTTATTTAATCAGCACCCCATCCATCACTGTATAATGTATGCAGTCTCAGTAAATGCATAGGAAGGTGCAAAAACTGGAGCTGATGAATTATGGAAACCTTATATGTATGCTCAGCACATTAAACAATTTCTACTCACCTGGAATTTTAACCTCTCAGCTAATACAGCTCGAGTAGTTTTAAATAAACAAAAGCCCTTCATCACCTCTAATGTTCAAAAGAAGGAAGCACAATTAGCTCTTTGTGTAACAATTCAGAAATGTGAGCATATTTCCCTGTCCTAAACTTAGCTGTATTATTTAGATGAAGCTTGAAAACTAAAGGAAAAGATGAAAATGTGTTTCCAACTCTAGACTCTTATTAATTATGAATACTGCATAGCTTATCAAATTGAGTAATTAAAAAGTTATTCATAGATTCCGTGCTTTCATCATCAATAATCTGAATCACATTTATCATGTAACAATAAATATTAGCATCTAGGAATTGGAGAGTGTTGTCTTTCTGCTTGGCATTTGAAGTTGTCTTAGAAGGGCTTCTCTTTGTAACCAGATTGTAAAGCAAAGCATACGTGAACACCCACACAAAGCATTGACCGTTTATTCAGTATGTGGGTACAATATTCAGGGGCTTGTTATTGTGAAGAAAATATTGCATTTTGGATAAAAATTATTCTTCAATAATTTGGCTGTTTCTGGTTGGTTACTTCGAGACATCCTTTAATGAATAACTGTATAATAACATTCTTTATTCATTTTCAAAATGTTCTTCCTGCCACCCGAGCACTTACAATGTGCCAATAAGTGGGCTTATTCCTTCAGGTTCTTTATTTAAGCTCCATGAGGCTTATTATATCATAATAAGACAAGGCAGCATAGTCCTTCAGAGATTATCTTAGAGTGACTCCCAGAATAAGATATAGAGGTTGAATTTGAACTCACGCATTTAGAGTCTTTTCAGATAAATTTATGTGAAAAGCTCATTCTTGATAAAAGTAGATATAAATATTTTTCTCTAAGCATTACCATTTTTATATAAGGTATAAAAATATACCTGCAAGTCATGTCTTCCCCAAAGATAGTTACATCAGTGTATCTCCCATACTACATATGCTTTGATCATGTTGTGCTGACAACTCTCAATTTTGCATCTAGAATAACACTGTAGCATCCTTTCAATACAGTGCAATAGAAAAGACAGAATGATAGTCTTATGCTGGGTCAAAAATGTCCTGACATCTATCAGCAAGTTCTTCCCTTTGTTTGTCTTTAAGGCAGGTTTTTTATGGTGAGGAGTTACATGCTACTTGAGCAATAATTCTTTTAGGAAAAGAATGGAAGCTGCTAACCAAGAGCCGGCACCAACTTGACAGCCATTCAGAATAAGCTCTTCCTGCTTAGGAATGCCTAGAGGTCCAACTGCAAATCCAAGAGATTCCAGCAGTCACGATCACTCAAGGACTACACCTTTATACATGCCCTTCTGGGTACATAGTGGTTCATAAAAAAACATATGAGAATTGTTTTCTTATCTAGTAACTTTGGAATGGTTTGCTGCAAATAATAGGCCTGCAAAAGCAAGTACATGCCTTAAGTTTTTACAGTCTGAAATTTTCACTTGCAAAACGTATCCGTGTCCATTCAGTATATGCATTCTGAGAGCAGAAACTTCAGCAAATGGACAAATGCAACTGAATAATTTATGTTTTGGTCATAATGCATACAATCTAAAGCTTCAGTTTACAGTTTGCTGGCATAGGGTTAGAAGAAAAGTTGGTTTAATAGGTTCCTATCAGGTGATGAGTCTGTAAATGGGGAACAAGGAAACAACCTTCCATGCATCATGTAGCCCCAACTTCAGTGACTGCTAACAAATACTGTAATAGGTGCCAATTGACCACAACATTCATGAAGCTGTGGCTTCATGTCCTCTCAGTGGTGCAGGTCTCTCCACAATGAGCACATCCTTAGTGATGTGCATGTTCATGGTTATGTTGTTGCTTTGCCTTTTTTTCCAAGATGGATTGAAGAATGTATTTTTCACATATGGTCATGCACATGTAAACACACATGTACAACATATACATATACACATGTAAATGCAACTGTAAAATTGCTAGTGACTGATGCAAACTTATGTATTTTGCAAGAAACAAAAGAATAAAAAAAAAACAGATTTCTGGCTGTCAGCTCAGTGCTCTTTCCACATTTTCACACCACAGCAAGCACATATCCTCTCTGTTTCATCGAATTTCCCATCAAAAATGTTTTTATCCCATGGGACATATTTTGGCTACTTGTTATTTCCTGTCATTAATGTGATAATGTGATTTAGCTTTAACTATAAATAATTAAGGTTGTTTAAGAGCTGCCTTCAAAGCTATAATCTTAGTAAGGATTTGTGTTAGGAGTTTAGGCACCAAGACCTAGTCATATAATGTTTTAAGTGTATGATTTCCACCAAGATATAAAAAATTAATCTGCTAGACTGGGGAAATGGCTTCATGGATAAGGCACTGGCCATGCGAGTGAGAAACAAAGCTTAGATTCCTAGAATGCACATGAAAGCCAGGCAGATGAGGTAACCTGCCTGTAATCTAGAGCTCATGAGCATAGCCAGTAGGTCTCCAGAGCAAGCTGACTAGCTAGCTAGAGTAGATGAATTAGCCAGCTTCCAGCTCTGTAGGCTATCCTGCCAGAGTAAATGAAGTTGAAAAACATTGAAAAAGGTACCAGACCATCAACCTCTGAACCTCTATCCTTCACATGGCACATAGACATGTGCAATGTATCCACACACATGGAAACATGCATGCATAACACACACACACACACACACACACACACACACACACACACCTGAACATCAGACTAAGAAAGAGATTCATAGGCCAGGTATACCGCAATGTTGAAAGCAAAAAGAGAAGTTTCAGCTGTACTTTCCTGGACATTTGTCACTCAGTGAGTGTCATCATCATTTTCCAAGACTTGTTCTGACTTCTAAGAAAGGAAAGACTCCCCAATATTTTTTGCTACTGAACACAGACTGCTGCCTTAAATCATGGATCATCTTGAATGTTTTTCCAGAGGGGGGGGAGAAATAAAAAGAGAGAAAGAAAAACTGAGAGCTCAGTTTGCAGATGCAGATGTGGGAAGAGATAAAACTCCCTCAAAGGCAACAGGGAACTGGGTGGAGCTGAGACCTGGGACAACTGACTTCAGCTGGGCTGAAATGGTCACAGTGAATGCTTGAAAGGGCTCTGCCCAAAGTGGTCCTCAGCTGATAATTTATTCCTGCTCCCTTTCCTCATCACAGGCAAGTGTTTAATGGACTTTCCTTTTTGCAGCAAATCTTAATGTAACAGTTACTATGCAGACAAACTGACTGAGTCCCCTTGACACATGCTTCTGGTTTCCATTTAGCAGAGCTGAGAGGGAGGCAGGAGGAGGAAGTGTGGTCCCCTTTTCTGCTGGAAAGAGCACTTTCTGTTCATTAAGATTCTTTTAGTACTTTCTTATAAATCTCTCCCTAAGACACCAAATTGTGGGGACTTTTTTTTTTAGTTTTGCAAATATTCGTTTTTGCTAACATCCATTTTTTTTTCTATTTGGTGTTAGGAATATTATTTACAGTTGACATTTTATTTTAGATGTCAGTTATTCCATTTAATCTGGTTTCAAGATGAATGGGGAGCATACAAGCCCTCATTAATTGGATTAGTTCTTTTTCTTTCCTCTTATGTTTACAATATTCTAGAAGGAACCTCTAGTCTCTGTGTTGTCTCTTAGAATTTCCCAGTGGATTACTCATTAATGAACCATTGTTCTTCATATCACTTGGTCTTAATCCTTCCTGTCTGCCCTTTACTAATTCTCCAAAGATTCCAAATCGTATCCTTATGACTTTCTATTTTTATTTTCTATCCTTTGTCCTACGGTAAGGGTAAAAATTATATTCAGCAGGTTTCAACGTGCACTACTCGTTCTTAAGCCTGCCCTGTGCCTTGAGCTCTGATTGAGTTGGATTTCCTCAGTGCAGGAAGCAGCTGCAGGTTAGCAACATGGCTACCCCCACCAGGAGAGGCCAATGAAGGAAATGGCTGGGTGCTGGCACAGCACTCAAAGCTTCCCAAAGACCTAATTTGGCTTCTGGGAGTACAAAGGCTTCTCTTGCTGTGTTGCTTACGCTATTTAGGAAAGAGTGGATGTGACCAAGGCTGCAGTGTGTGAGTGTAATATCATAGCTTGTGCAGCCACAGGCACCCTTCTTCTATCTCAGAGACTTTTGCATATTTCTAAAACAAAGCTATGTTTTTCTCTTTGTCATTCTATATAATGTAGTGTGACAATTGGTTATAACCAGAGTTCTGGTGTTTACGGGTTTCTTGTTCTCTTGTTCATGGGATAAAGATCCTTTAAAAAGGCAAATACTTCAGAGAAAGATTCCCAGGCCACCTAGAATCTAGATGCCATTTATGGGTTACTGCCAGTGGTTTTTATATGTTGTACTGGCTTAAAAGCAGGAAGGACTCTTGGGAACTGCCTGGTTACTGCTATAACACAGCTCCAGCTGGTAAATTCTCTTTTGTGAAACCCAAGTGTCTTGAGATAAAGCCTGATCTGTGAGGTTGAAGCCAAGAGATGGTTTGGCTATTTGTCCCCACTTTCTGTTAGGGACTTTTTAAGCCTCTTCCCATCCAGTTTTATGCTGAGTATCACCCAGGGTCTTGTGATAAAGAGGAGGGCTAGTAGGACCCACTGCATACAGTGAGTCTACAGATTCAGCAGGTCTGTATGTGTAGAATTCTAAGCATCATGCCCTACAAATAGAAATCTCTAGTAAATGTAGCCATCCCTGCTCTTACTACTATTGGCCAGTTAAAACTATAGACCCTCTCTACTCTTTCCTGCCCTTCCTGTTTTCATCACTGAAACATGTACAATCAGCCATTTCCAGGCTTGTGAAGATCCTGTGGTGTGTGTTTTCTTTTCTGCTATTAGACAGGTCCCTCACCAGAAGAATCCTAGTTCTAGTATACTAGCCCAGTCTAGATAGCAGTCCCAGCATGGTCTCCTAGCCTACCAGAAAACAGGTGCATTTGCTGAATGGAGGAGCTTGAAACTGTCTTGTCTCCTAGTATAGTTCCTCTAGTGTCCTGCCCAGTGCTAACTCTCAATCTGTCTCTCTTGATCTAAATCTTACCCTCACCTCCTGTATCTTTCAGGGGGTACCTTCCCCATCCTCCATCTGCTTTTCCTTTTGAACTTTCCTGTATTCTCTTTTGAACCAACTCCTATGTGTTTCTCGTTCCTCTCCCAATCTCCTGACTCCTTCCTGACAAATGAGCCTGCTTGATTACATACTTGGCTGTGCTCCATCTGACTGTTCTCAGTGAGTCCTCTTGGCCCCCATCTCATTTTGGGGGTTTAATTTGGGGACTGAAGTGCCATATGGATGTCTGTGGTGGCAGCAGCATTTCACATCAGGGTCTTATGACCACAACATGGTACTGCTGGAATAGATATGGGAGCCAGGTGCTGCTGATAGTGTACGTATTAGGAGGCTGATCCCCAGTCAGGTGGTCTACAAGACCCCAAAGAGGAATGAAGCAAAGCTATTTGCATAATCTAAGTCTGGCCAGGAGGGCAGTAAAGTCATGGTGCACAGAATTTAATTTTCATTTCCCAAGAATAATCCACAGTGAAATTTGTAATTTGCAATACTGTGAATTTTGTCAACATGGAGGGAACAAAGCCACTGTTTACCCAGTGCATGCTGCCTAATCACACCCTGGCTGTCTCTTTGATTGCTGATTCATTTCACTCATACTTACAAAGAAAGAAATATATTCCAGAGAAAGCATTTGTCGAGATAGGCTCTGAATCCAAAGCAAGTAGAAATGATAAGTAAGCATAACTGGGCTGAGAATCAGAAAGTTCTGCTTTCAGGGCTCTATAGGTGTGGAGCGGGCTCAGGGCTCTATAGATGTGGAGTGGGCTCAGGGCTCTATAGATGTGGAGCGGGCTCAGGGCTCTATAGATGTGGAACAGGCTCAGGGCTCTATAGGTGTGGAGCAGGCTGGCTTCTCAGGTCAGAAGTGAATCATGGAGGGAAACCGACTTTCTTCCCTGACCTAAACACTCAAGATGATTCTCTTTCCGGTGTATCTTTTACTGGCTAATAGTAAATCTCTAGTCTTACCCAAAACTCTACTACTTAGAGGAATATGTGAACAAGAAATTTTCATTACTGATGTTTTGTTAATACAACTTTATGTGATAAATAATATGTAACTATCCATAGTATCATTATACAATTATCTATTATAGATATACTGGGTCATATAATGATGTGCCATTTATAATTCATAGTACAAGTATAAGATAACCCCTGGCAATTTGTCAATAGAATTAATTACATAATACTAGATATGAAAGAAAAAACTCAACTTACTTAAATTAGAGAGTGTATCTCACACAGTCTCAGAAATCATTCATCACTTCATTGTCAATAGAAGAAATGCTATGTGTGACAGAACCTGGGATACAAAATTATAGCCAACATAAATATGGATTATATAATATGTTATATGTATACATATCACACATGCACATAAGTTAAAGTGTCCTTAACTTGGTAGTCATTGACAATAATTCTGTACATATATATGTGTGTATATAAAATGTTTGTATAAGATCAATCTTGTTTTTCTTTCCTGTTGAGTGCCATAAGATAAATAGTATGTGGTTCAACATATTACATTTCTTCAAGTTTCATCTACTAATTTTTGTTGGCTCAGCAAATCATGTCTTCTTTTGCCTTGTGAAGAGTGCCTCAGTTTTTCTTTGGGGAACTACCCATCACCCATTTGCAAATAGAAAATAATATGTATCTACAGGGAATTTATTTAATCAAATTACTTTCAGGATACTTTACTTACTTTGGATCATTTGTAAGTCAAGCAATTCCCTTTAGTCTGCTCTTTAATTCATTCTTCGTTTTCTACAAATCAATTAACTTGAGGCCATTAGAGCCACGTTTTTTTCAAATTCCCCATCCAGTTGTTTCTTCTTCCTAACTCTCTGCCTTCCTGGTCTTCTGATGGTGCTATTTTCTGAACTCACTCTTCCCACTGACTCTGGCCTTTTGAGGTCTCTGTGGCTTATACATTCCCTCATCTGAAGGGAAAAGAGAGTTGACAGGCATCCGAAGCACTTTAGCCTGTTAAACAGGCATGAGCCTCACCGAGGTTGTTTCTGTACCTTTTAGATTTGAGGATCTTATGAGAACCTCTTGTTTGTTTTCTCCCTATGCTGAAAGACTCCATAACCAGGCAAGCCTACAGGGCCTCATTAGGCCAATGTCAGCTATAACCTAAGGCCACAGAGTTGGCCCAGGGCTCCACGTTGGAGTGAAGTGGCAGCATCATTAATTCACAGGAAAACTGTGAAGATTTTACAACACTTACTCTCTCAACTGAAAGTGTTATATCCTTGTGACTTTTCAGAGTATTGCTTGTATCATTCTGAAAGATCAAATTGTGACACTCAATGGATCTCCCTATTTGGCTCCGGGGATGATACTTCTTTAGGTAAAATTAAGAATTTAAATAAGTGCTTAGCAGCCAAGGTAGTTTTAAAACTCTGTAGATCTTCTTTATAGCCAAGTGATGTTCCACAAGTGACTTCTTGGGGAACATCCATGACTGAAGAGTAATGTGGACTGTTCCTCATATCTTCCTCACCAGTGCTTGCTTATCATTATCTCACCGCTTAGTGTGAGATAATGATTGTGAGAGTAAAGACAATATAATCCCAGCTAGATGTTTCTGACTCATCTTCAAATTAACCAACTTTACCTCTGTTCTCCAGATGTGAAGTGTTTGTCCAACTAGTTCTCACCCTCTTTTACTTGTATGTTTCCTATAAGGAAATCTTATTATAAAATATCATGGAAAACAGCAATGCAAATGAATAATTGCCTTATTTCCTTTGACATAGGAGACAAATACTTATCTATAGTCTTTCACTCATGGTCTATTGACTCTTTCAAGGATTGGCTTGAAGAAGCCTGGATTAATCTTAGTATTTCTGGAAAAGAAGTGGACATTTTTCTACTAAACAAAAAATATTTTTTATCTCTTATATAATATCACTATGCAATAACACTGTACAATATGGGATAACTATTCTACAATGTAAGAGTGCAATAGTACTGTGCAATCTTGCATATCCATTATATAACTATGGAGTACCATTGTACAATATAGTATCCCTTTTGTATAGTATAATCTTTGGACTGCTGACATGAATGTTTATTTTATCTCATTTTCCAGTAAGCATCTGTGTTAGTGGCTTTCCTTCTCATGGTGAGAAAATGCTTCGTAAAAGTAACCTAATGAAGAAATTGGTTTTGGTTGACAGTCCTAGGGTGTAATCCTGATTGAGGTGGGGAAGGTATAACTTCAGAAGCTTGAGGATGAGGTTCTGGATCAGTGACAGCAAGATCCTTATCCATCATCACCCTCTTGAGGAATACAGGAAGGGCACTATTTCCTTTAGTAGAGTCTTGTGTCCAGTACAGCTAATTTTAAAAGACGAAATTTTAAGTAAGGATGACTTCAAACAAAAATAATTCTACCTGATAGGCCACTTTGAACAACTCTACTGACTGGGTGTTAAGTATGAGTTAATCAAGAAAGACTACAGCTACATCTTGGTGGCAGCAATCTACCTTGTGGCACATGTATGGGCTAGTCATGCAAGTGTGAGAACAGTGGGAGCTGTATATAATTAACAGCACTTGAACAGTCTGCAAGGTTGGAAACAGCATCACCAGCCAGTGGCTAAAAGCCAGCCAACAGTCAAGGTAAGCATCTAACAAAATTCAAGGCAGAAATGGATAGAGGGGACCTTTAAATACATTTATGTGGTAAGGCAGCAAATGGATACTGCACGATCATCTCTCCCTGTTTGGGCTAGGAGGTCATGCATAGAACATGTGTTCTCCATGGGCTTGGCTCATGATAGCCCAGAGAACAAACTACTATCAACAGAGATTACCTGAGGTTTTGTCCAGTATCTACCCTGTTCCTCCCTAAAAAGAGTTGGAGAGCTTTTTCCTCTCTTGGAAATGTCTCCCACTCTTAAAAGTTACTCTGAGTTTTATTATGACTCATTTCCCCAATTTCTCATTTTCTGTAATAGTTCTTAATAAATCCTGTGGTGCTTTGCACATACTCCTATAAGAATCTGAATTTTTAATTCCCATTGGCAAGAGACAACAAAACTCAAAAGCCACTGTATCAGGATGACATTTGGTAACTATAGAGTACCCTGCACCTTAGGACCCTGGGATATGCACACTCAAAAACCCTGTACCTAATAGACACAAAAAAAATGATAAGAAAGAGGTGTGAGGGAGGGACGAAGAAAGAGAGAGAAAGAGAGAGAGAGTACTATTGGAGAGTAAATTTGTTGTTGTATGTTTCTATGTGGAGGTGCATGAGGAAGTATATAATGAATTGAGAAAGCTGATCTGTTGTAATAGTGCTCTACAACCTCCACAATTCGCACTGAGTTTGGTGGTTTTTTATAAATGGAGCTCTCCCACACATTCATTGTAGGCTATGCAGAAGCATCCATTATCATTACCAGCTGTATGTTGGTAGCATCTCCATACCTCATAGTTCAGCTATGATGGTGTCAGGTACTTCTTGACATTGCCAAATGTCTTCAAAGGGTAAAGCTCACCCAACTCTCCACCAAATTCAGAATCCCAGAAGGGTTGTTCAAGTGAAGAGAATAATTATTGAGACCTAACACAACATTCTAGTAGAGAGCCAGAACAGCGGGAACATTTTAGAAGACCATGTATGTCATGGTCAAAGAGGATAAACAGGCTTAGCCTGGGCCCTGTCCTGAGAGACGGACATGATGCCAAGTGTTTTAGGAAAATGACTTGGCATTTGTGGCTTGCCTACAGGGACAAGTTTTTTTCCTCTTCTATGAAAGAAAAGATGAAAGCTTGAACCGAGGGCACTTCAGGAGAGTAGGAGGGGAGTTGAGAGCTGCCCAAGTGATTGAACCAACAGAACGTGGTACCAAAGAGAGATGGTTTCAGCAGAGATGAGAAGAAAAGCACCCTTTTAAAGTTTTCAAGGATTAAGGGACTACTGACCCCAAGAGCACTCTACAGAAGCTACACAGTTAATTCAGAGAGCAGGACGCTAATCAAATGAGCAAGCGTGGAGCAAAAATGCCAGCCTTGGTGAAGAAGAGCTGCCAAAGCCCACAAAGGGAAATGGAGAAAAATGAGAACAGCATCAGAGGAGTGCTCCAGAAAGCAGAGTCTGACTGCATTAAAGGATTCAGACAGAGGGAAACAGATGGTCCCTGCGATGTCCTCCACAGCTTGACAAGCTGGATAAATAATTGTTGCCAGGGAAGAAATAATAAAAGCAGGATTTTGCCAGCGTGAGCGGCTGCCATGGCCTTTGGTTCAGGGCATGCTTCTGGAGGCGAGAGAAAAAGAAAATAAATATGGAGTGATGGAGGGAAATCAATTAGCCCCTCACAGATGGGCCTTCAGCATCCCAGAGACAGTTGCTACTGTTAATATGAGAAGTTAAGTTAGATGGGAAAAGAAATAACACAGGGAAGCCTGTGCATGGGGTTATATGAGATACTCTCGCAGCAGCAGGAGTGTCCAAAAAGATCAAGGCACAGCTGTGCAGGGCGGGACAGAGACCAAGGTAGCCAACCCCATGCCAAGAGCTCAAGCTCAAACTAAGGGTGTGGAAGAGAAGGCTTATAGAAATAGATTGATGCATGGCTGGGACTCCAAATGCATTGGGAAGATGATGGACAAAATCTGCTTTGTGGTATTGGTGAGAAGTAGAGATGGAGGTATTGACCAAAGATAGGCTGTTTTTGTTGTTGTTGTTGTTCTAATCAAATATGTTTATAAAGTGAGGGCCATAATTAAGTGGTAGAGCACTTGACTAGCAAAGGGGGACTTGTGTTCAATGCCCAACATATACACACACACACACACACACACACACACACACACACACACACACACACACACAGAAGGGAAATATATCTATCCGTATATGTGTGTATATATGCTTATATATAATTTTGAAAAAAAGTATTATTTAATTTATATTTTAAATATATATTCAGCACACTTGCTAGTCAGAAGACAGAAAGTTACAGAGCAGGTAATAATGAATAGCTAAGTGTAAAGAATTGCACAAGGGATTCATGCTAAACTCTGCCTTCAAGTAAAGCTCAGTGGATGGAGGACAGAGAAGGAAGTTAGAGAACTTGGAGAAAGGTGAGTAGGAAGAAGGAAAACAGAAAGAAAAGCAATGTTGTATATTGTTTTCCTAGGAAAGAATTTATCAAACCCAAATCTGGCACAATACTTTGAAATTTTGTTAAGGTTTCTTTTGTCAGAATTCAAACATTATTTACGTTTTTGGGGTTTCTAGAGATGAGTCTAACTTGTTTCATCTTTTCTGAGTTTCACGTTAGTAATAGATCCCAACAGTGCTGATGTGAGGCTTCCAGTGTGGTTGAGAAATAAATTACTTGCATTACAAACCACTAGCATTTCTTGGCTTTTACTCTGGCAACTGTCCTTTGAAAAGGCATGGGAGAACTATTCTCTGCTCTCATTCAGTAGTCACAGAAATAGAGACTCATCAAGCCATTGGGTTTTCCAGTCCGTTATAGGGGGGTTGGTGTAAAGTCAGACACTGCGATTCTCAGCTTCATGTTCCTTCCGCTATTCAGTGATGTTTGTTGAAAGGAAAAGGTCTATATAGAATCACAAACCCAGGACAGAGTAGCCATGAGAACCCTGAGCCTGCTGCCACCTTGTGCCTTGATGATAACTCATACAAAGTACTTAACAAATTTTTCTTTCAAACAACACATCCCCAATAAAGCAATCCCTGGGCCCCATAAACTTAAGATTAATGCAGCTCAGTTCTTCAAGAAAGTTCTCTGTAATAAATTCTATCTTAATTTTATTTTTGAAACTACAAGTTTCTAAATTCATTATACCATGATGGGTAGTACATTAAAAATATAGTGGTTGTTGTTCTTTTAGCTATAATGAAACATTCTGAAATACTTTTATGCAGCAGGAAAAGATTTATCAACTATTAGTCAGACAAGCTGGAACTGCTATTTTGCAGGTAGCGGGTGAAATACAACAATTTCCTATGTTTCAGCTTAAGCCTATCCATCATGTTGTGGAAATTATTTCCCTGCAGCTTCTTCCTTTTCTCTCACTCAAGAATCTATACTGACCTGAGATAATTGTTTTTCTCCACTCCAAAATAAAAAGATGAACACAGAAAGAATGTTTTCCTTTTATGATTCAAAAAAAATGAAAATAAAAGAAATTTAAGAAACAGAAAAATGTTCTCATAAACAAACAAACATCATTTGGGATAAGAGCAAGAACTTTTCCCACAAGTGGCCAGGAGGAAAACAAACCGACAAAACATCCACTATAACAGGAAGATGCTGGCAGTGCCTAGAGGATGGCAAATTCTTTGGGTAGGTAGGTGTTTAAATAGTGTAATACAGGATAGTGGACCTGAAGGGATCCAAGTTATTAGAAATGCAGAATGCCCGGGCTCCTTTCCAGAATTATTGCTTGCACCAATAGATAGAAGCCAAAGGGAAGCTGAGGCAGCCACTGATGTCAGCTGGGATGATGCTCATCCCATGTTCCATGCCTCAGAGTCACTCCCTCATCTCTCTGAGAGCACCTTGTGTGGCTCTTTGGTCATCCCAGGGGAGTGGTATCGGATGGCAGTTCTTAGGAAGATGTGGACAATGACTATTACATCATACAGGACACCCTGTCCTGTACTCAGTCTACCATGGGGAACCACTAAGTTTACTGTGATTAGTTGCGGTAGTATGAGACACAGATGGCTGCATCCCTGAAAAGTCTTTGGGCACCATGGTGGTGACTTCTGAAATCTATACATCTGAGCTCTCCATACCACTTGCAGGCAAATCTATCCAAAAGTTTTCTCTTCCCTAGCCAACTTTTACTTCCTCCATAATCTTCGAAAGGGACCTCAAGAGCACTTTGAAACTTTCAAAGCTTCCAAATCCTGCTAAGGTTCATCAGCTTTCTGAGTGTTATGATCTTTCTCTTTCTGGGAGGAACTATTTCAATTTTGGGAAAACAATTCCACAAGTGACTGTACTCCATACCCTAGAGTCTTTCCTAGCTGGGGCTACTTTCTTCCATATAAGAAGTACATTTAATTACATCTAGAAGAAACCCAAACCAAGTACCTTGTACTGAACATTTTTGCAATGTGCTTGCTCAATTTATTCAAAGCCAAAGTATCTTTCAGAGGCAATATTTCTTCTTTGTGCTTACAAGCCCAAGTCATTTTTTCACCTGAAACTTTCTGCAAGATTTTTCAAATAAGTCAAAATGACGGAAAAATAATTAAAAAAACAAAAAACCTTACCCAGTGAGTTTTTTTAGAAGTCCCTACCTATTGAGTTATATGACTACTTTCCTTACTTCAGTGTAATTTAAAAAAGAAGACATTTAACTGCACCTAACAGCAGATGCTTCAAGAAATTTAATCTGATCCTGGGGTCCTAGTTGGAAGTGATAGAGAAAATGTGGGTCCAGGGGGCTTTTGATTGAGTCATGATATTGCTGCACGAAAATTTTTAAATGTCAATTGTATTCATTGACTTGCTATGAAACTTGGGCCAGTCCCTACAGCAAATAAATCATTTGTTCATACATTACTTATTCTTTGAAGCCCTCAAAAATACTAGGAGCTTTATGAGACACATTTAAGGCCTAAGATAGACTGCTCAGAGGGAGATCAATGTCATGGAGAGGGTACCCTTGTCATTAACAGTCTTAACTCCCTACTAATCTCTTCTCCTGTAGCACTTCAGTACTGATGAAAGACAGCATCAGGCCCTTCGAGGACTTGTTTTATAGCTGTTTGTTGCTAAAACAAAAATTTATCTTAAGCAGAAGCAAGAATGAGGCAAGTCAAATGCAAATAGCTACCGACATCATTTACATGGGATGTCAGGTAGGTCCTGCATTTCAGAGATGGATCCAGTCCTAACTGGTCCCTGCCTATGAACCAGTGAGCTGTGAACAAAACCCAACTTAACAATATGTTTGTACATTGCTTATCTTGACTTTTTCTTCTTTCCTGTCCAGTTGCTCATGCCAGGAATTGAACACTAGCCAGTTTCCATCTGCCTACAAATTACATGTCTACATGAGTTCCTTTTTTGAATGGTGTAGCCAAAGTCTGACAAAAAGCAACTTAAGAAAGAAGGGTTTATTTTGACTTACATTCGAAGGGTATACTGTCCATCATGGTGGAAAATACATGGCAACAATGCAGTTGGTCATACTGCATCCTTACTGAGGAGATAGGATGGACAAAAAGTGGTACTGAGCTATCAAACCTCAAAGATTATTCCCAGTAACTCAATTCTTCCAACAAAGCTCTACCTACTAAAGGTTCTACAACTTTTCAAAACAGTACCACTAGCCTGGGACAGATGATAAAACATATGAGCTGATTGGGGGAATATTTCATATTCAAACCATCATAGTATCCAATCAATCATCTGTTCCAATAGCATAGTGCCTCCTATATTTTAGACCATCCAAATCCCTGGGTAGACTCATCAACACAGACTACCTGTCCTGTCTCTGCCTCAGAGTTTTTTGAGATAGGGCTGTAGATTTTGTATTGTAGAGTTTGTACTGAGGCCAGTTTCCAAGAGAAGCTGCCAGTGCAAGGAGCACACCGTAATAAGTCTTTCTCGTTTTTGGACCAGTTACTGTCTCTGTACAACTGTAATACCAGCTTTTACCTATTTTCCTAGGGACATCCTTTGTTATTTCCCTATGCTTTTCTTATTGTTTACTCTGGCTGTTGTATGTTTGGCTTCTTTCTCTGATTCCCTCTGTAGCTCCCATAAAGCATTGTCTCTAGTAGTTATGAGATCAAGGCTACATGAGAAATATAATTATTGATATCTTGGACATTTAAAATTATCTTTGTTCTATCCTGATGTTTAATTTTTGGCTCTCTATCAAATACTTTTTAAAAATAACTTCATATAATTTTAAGGTACTTCTCTGTTGCCTTGTGGTGCAGTAATGAAAACACTAGAGTTAATTGACCTTTTAACTCTTCCAGGAGTTAGTAAGACTTTTTCTGTGTTCTTAAATGTCTATGCTATTGATTGGTGTGATCCTTTTAGAAATTAATTTTACATGCATGTAGTAAACTTGTCTTTAGAAAATGATTTCGAGTTTCCCTTCTGTTGATGTGATAAAATGCCCTGGGGAGGGGGGAGGGAAGTAAGCAGAGGAAAGGGTTTGTTTTCGTTTACAGGTCATAGTCCATCTCTAAGTGAAGTCACATCTTTTTCAATCTGTATAAGTTACTATTCACTCTTTTGTCCTATGACATCATATTCATAAATACAAGCATTCATATATCTGTGAGACATACTATTTAAACTGCTTCGGGGGTTTGATGAGTGATTTTATGTCTTTTGGTGATTTTTATAAAACAGAGATTGACTATTACCTCAAAATGTGTATAAAATGTATTCACAGAGGTATGGAAACACTAACTTATTTAACTAATGATAATTATCTGATACTAATTCAGTTTCTTCAATATCTTTAAATCATCTTTTCAGATCAGTTTCTCTAAATTTTAAATTTTTATTAATAGGCTAGATTTTATTACATTAATTTTTTCTGTTTTGGTAACTAATTAATTGCTTTGTGCTCCCAACAGGTCGCACACTTGCACCTGCCCAAGAGCTATCTGGATTTGCAAATGAAACACACACACACACACATACACACATACACACACACACACACACACACACAGACAGACACACACACACCAGTTAATTTTAATATGGCTTGAGTAGCTTAATGGCTGGATGTTCCTAATCCTTCCCACTACTAGCAAATACTCCCCTCCAGTATTCCTGAATTAACATCTTTTAAAATCTATATTTCATTCTGCTACCTCAAACACAATGGGGGAAGTGGCCCATGTGACCACTTTTCCTGATTCTCACATGTAGGCAGGCCTTTAGATCTGGTCTTTTTTCTTCCCTACCATGGCTCTTCCCAGTCCCTAGCCCATGCAATTCTACAGGTCCTGCCTCAGTCTTCCTGCACAGCCATTAGCTGTTGGCTCTTTATTGATCAATTAAAAACTAATTGGGGACAAGGACCTCCAGCATTTGGATACTTAATTATCGATTTTGGGGGCCAGAATAGTTCAAAACACTAGAGCCAACCCACAACATTTTTCCTTTGTGAAGATATTTCCAGTATATTTTCCTATTATGGCACATGCTATTTTTGAGAATTTCTTGTAGTTTCTAGGTAAACCTTGTTTAAGATATATTTGATTTATTGCTCTAGTAAATTTAATGATGTTTTATTTTGTTATTACAAAACTCCCATCTTATTTGTATTTTAATTTTATATTCTCACTAGTTTTCTGATTGCTTGATCAACATGCTATAAAGATATTTGTTGAAAACCTCTTATTATCATTATGAACTAGTTAAATGCCCCTGCTTGGTATTTTCCTAAATTTTGCTCAATGTGCTTTCAGTCTGTATTAAGTCTAGCCCAGTTCAGCATTGGCATGTCTTTGTGCTGTGTTTGTACTTGCATTGCTAGAATGTTCTTTATCACTTTATCATTTGTAGTGTTCCTGTTATCTCACCTCACTTCTCTAACACCACTAGGAACATATCAGCCTCATATGCATTTTCAAGCCTATTTTAAAATTGTATTTTAAAAAGAATATTTAGCCTTTAAATACCTGTTACTTATTAATGTGTATTTACTTGGGGTCTTGTACTTTTGAACTTCTTCATTACTGAGTTTTCTTTTCTTTGTTTTTACAAGTGTGCTCTGGTTTCTTTATTTGTGTAGTCTTCCACACTCAATGGGTTTGTTTTTCAACTTTAAAATGTATTTTTATTTACATTTTAATTTTTTCACCTTAGATAAATAACCTAAATTTTCTGAATATATGAGTTTCCCTATCTTTAGAAATGAGTTGACAGCCACATATTCTCAGTCTAGAATAGAATTCTCAGTCAGTGATAGAAATACTGTGTCTAACCCATTCCGATATTTAGCATATTGTCTGTGTGTTAGCAAACTCTCAACATTTATAGTAGACTATGTCTATTACTGTCTTTTGAATCTTTGCTATAACTTCTGAAAAGCTTTCCAGATATTTACCAACTTAAGGACCTTGAGAGACAGATTGCAAACTTCAACACCATGGGGCAGTTTACACTTCACAGGCAATTTAATTATGTGCCTTTAGTGTGACATCAGACAATCAGCACTGTAGAAAATTGATTGATTAACTCAATCAAGATTGTTCTCAAAGATGACTTAAAAAATGAAAATACGTCTGACAGCCATGGGAGTAGGAGGAGTCAGCTAGAGGGGTCTTTGCTCTGAATTATTAGTTCAGAAGGAGATGAATGTTATGAGATAAACCCCAAGTAGCAAAGCCTTCCTCCCACTTTCAGAACTTTGAAAGTATCTCTTCAGAATTTATTTAGAAAAATTCTTCTTTTAGTCTCTGAGGTTTGAAGGTATATATATTGACCTAATCCAACATATTTTTAATATAGACTATATACCATAGAATAACCTGTGTGTTTATGAAAATACCGTGCGCTTGTGGACTATTGTGACCTCTAGTGACAGGGGCAGGGACTGTCTCTGATTCTGTTGCCTGCCTTTGATTCTGGGGCCTCCCTTCCCCCTAACATGGCTGCTCAATATGAGAAGATGTGCCTGATCCAGTACTGCAACTTGATATGCCAAGGCAGATTGGTATGTATGGGAGGCCTGCCCTCTTCTGAGGTGAAAGGGAGGGCTGCAGGATGGGGAGAGGGTAGGAGGGAGGGAGAGACTGGGAGGAGAGGAGGGAGGGGAAGCTCCAATCACGATGTAAAGTTAATTAGTTAAGAAACAAATTTGTCTTCATTGTAGCCATCATGTGGGCATGCATGCACACACATACTTCCAGTTTCAGCCTTTCAATGTCTACAGTCAAAGCAGGAAATTATCAGCCTGCCAGACAGCTTACCTGGATCCCAGGTTATTCTAACAGCTAAATAGATAAAATCCTAACTCCACAGTGTGAACTAGACCTAATAATTAGTGTCATTGGTCTATTATGCACATAACTTCCTCATTTTCATTTTAAAATAAAAGGCACATTTATTCACTAACAACTATGACTACTAGAATTGTAACATACAGTGAAAAGAAGCAAGTTTCTTAGTGTGTTCAAATCCCTGGCAAGTTATTCTTTGAGAGGTGGGGAGAATAAATAGTCTCAGAAATTTCAAATTTCTGAGTATTTTTAGAATCATTTTAATGATTTTTCACAGTAGATTATTTGAATAGCTAAACTCTGTGCTTGATGAAATGCATTTCATTTAACTATGGCCTACAATAATATTTAGACAATGAAAGTCATAAATTAAAATTCAGATTATCCAGTACGGTAGCAGGCTATCATGGTATCACATATGAACACTGACCACTTAAGGACTTATTTTTCACTGAAAACATATTGACAAGAGAGGCAATTTTAACAGGGGGAGATGAGTACCAATGAATTCATATGTATAGTATAATTTGTTAGTTCTTTGAAAGTCTCTCAAGGAGCAGCACATTTTAAATTTATTTTATTTTATTTTATTTTATTTTATTTTATTTTATTTTATTTTATTTTATTTTATTTTATTTTATTTGGTTTTTCAAGACAGAGTTTCTCTGTGTAGCCCTGGCTGTCCTGGAATTCACTCTATAGACCAGGCTGGCCTTGAACTAAGAAATCCACCTGCCTCCGCCTCCCAAGTGCTGGGATTAAAGGCATGTGCCACCACTGTCCAGGAACAGCACATTTTAATACAAAATAAGTCCACATTCCTTCTTTGTTTATCTAAGATTCTTAGAAAATTGTGGGTGAGGTATAAAAATAGGAAAAGTATATTTGTTAATGTATGTAATTTAGATATAATCACTATAGGAAGATTAATTTGTATTTTGATGCATTTATTTTTCAAGATTAAATTTTTTATTCATGTATTTATATGTATCTCTGCATAGGACTGTGAACATGAATACAGTACCTGAAGAGGCCAGACAGGACATTGAGATTCACAGGGCTTAAGTTATAGGCAATTGTGTGATCTTTGACAGGGATGCTTAAAACTGATTTCAGGTCCTCTCAGTAGTAGTATGTGCTCTTAACCACCAACTCATCTTTCCAGGCCATTGTCATGGTTATTTTAAAACCTAATAGATTCTCTTATCTCTACCAGGGTTACTAAAAATGTGGGCTATTAATTGGTGTTGAAAGGAAACATATTTATTTTCATGTGCACTAAAGTAAGCACAGAAATTGATATTAAGTGCACAGTTAGTTGAAAGAGTAATAGAATACCAACTTCTTCTCAAGTAAAGTTTTGACTGGTATTTTATACACACACACACACACACACACACACACACATAATTCACTTTAATATATTCTTAACAAATTGGCTTCTGTGGTGGCTTGAATAGGAATGGAATCCATAGGTTCATATATTTGAATGCTTAGTCATCAAAGAATAGTACTATTTTAGAAGGGTTAGGGATGTGTCCTTGTTGAAATAGGTGCAGACTTGTTGGAGGGGATGTGTCAATGGGGTGGAATTTGAGGTCCAAAACCCAATGCAAGTCTTAGTATCTCTCTGCCTTCATCAATAAACTATGGTGTGACTCTGAGCTATTGTTTCAGGTTATGCCATGCATACTGACATGCTCCTCACCATGATGATAAAGGACTAAGCCTCTGGAAGTGTCTGCCAGTCCCAGTTAAATGTTTTCTGAATGCCTTGGTCATGATGTCTTTTTACCGAAATAGAACAGCAACTAAAAGAGCTTCTAATAGATAGAAACCAAGAAAAGAAAAGTGATTCTTTCTGTTAAAGAGTTTGACATGTGCTGACCTATGGCTAAGGTCCAGCATCATTTTTTTACAATGTATAAGATCTTCTGCATCCTGATCCATACCAACTTCTTTTCTACTCCCTTGGTCCTTCCCAGTGTCATACTGTAGCCAGCCACATCAGAATTGCAGGCATTGGACTTTTACAATTGCTCTCTGCCTGTAATATGTTTTGTATTTCCATCTGGCTGCTAAGATTTTTTTCATCTACTACCCAAGTTTTCTGTGTTGAACGAGGACCCATATAAAACTTTAAAGTATTTAAACAGGAACATAGTTATGGACAGAAATATAAAGAAGGCTGGAGATTCAGACCCCAGAGAGTCCTCTCCTCTCTTCTGATCTTCTCCTTCTTTGAACATTACTCTGTTTGGCAGAACAGCAACGTACATTGGAGGAAATTTATTCCTCAGTTTCAGGTAAAATTGCTCAAGAAATGATTCTCATTGTTCTCAATTGGATCAAGTGCTCACTTATAATATTTGGATCAATTTCTGTGATCAAGGAGAAGAAACTTTCTCTTCGGTAATCTTCTACTCCCTTACCAGAGAAATCATTCTAAATTATGATTACATGTATTACTCATATTTTCAGACATGTAAGACCTTTCCCTTTCATATTCAGTGAACTAAATTCAAGTCATTTTCTCCTTTGTGAGTAAGGTTGACTGCCATATCTACTTCTGGGGTGAAAAACTGTCCATTGTCTCAATCGATGCCTTTCACCTTCTGAAATGCTCCAGTCTAACAGTCCATTTGGAGAGTCCCAGAGCATCTTTGAAAAATAGTCTGAAATGTCACCTACTCAGCACATTTTCTCTGGTTGGCTCTAAATAACACTTTCATTCTTCATATATACTTATCATTATTCTTCTTACGTTACTTATAATAATTTCTCTTTTGGGGTTTTGTTTGCATATACATGAATTGTGTATGCAACGTGTGTATGTACACATACATATGGAGCACAGAGGGCCATCTTTGGATCTCATTCCTTAAGACATTGTCCACCTTCTTTTGAGACAAGGTATTTCATTGGACTGGTGCTGCCCAGCCCTGGAGACCTAGGGATCCACCCAACTTTGCTTGCCCAATGGTAGTATTACAACCACATTTTACTGTGCCTGGCTTTTTAAGATGTTGTTTCTGTTTGGTTGGTTGGTTTTTGTCATTGTTGTTTGAAGATGAACTCAGGTCTTTTTTATTGCAAGGCAAGCATTTTACCAGTTGAACAATCTCCCCAGCCCTCCTTGTCCTTGCCTAATACATTTTCTCCTAAATTCTGAGTTTCTTCCTATGGTCTCTGGAAATATTTGGCAGATAGTAGGTAATCAAGTTAATGCTAGTTAAAGAAATTATGGCATGAATCCTCTTGAATTTCAGATGTCTGTTTGTGTCTTCCCACACTAAAGCTTGAAGGTAGAGAGCTGACCAGTAGATCCTCACAGACTCACACAATGTTTCACACAGAAAAAGTGCTTAAGAAATTGATGCAGAGGATGTTTAACACACAAACAGAAGGGGGAATTGAATTCAAATAATGTACCAATGAAGACTTAATGTGCTAAAAGGAGTTGGCTGACCACTGTGGAGTTACATAGGCTTTGTTTTTTAGCTTTTCTTCCCTAGAAACCGTTAGTTCTGTTAGGTACAAAATAGATAAGCATGTCTGTTTAACTTGAAGTAAAATTGGATATACGCCATGAGGACATGGCCTGAGGCTTGTGCCTGAGTCTTAGTTCTACTGGGTCTTCACTAAATAACCATTCCGGTTACCTGACTTCTCACATAATACTTAAGACCTCTGGTTGTTAAATGAGAAATGTCTCACACAGGCTCATGTATTGGTGCTCTTGGTCTCCAGTTGATGGTGGTATTTTGGGAGGTTATGGAACCTTTAGAAAGTACAGCATTGCTAAAGGAAGTTTATCTGATACAGAATGGGAAAAGATGGGACTGGGGGTTGGGGAAGGGATTAGATTCATCATACTTCCTGCTCTCTTTCTCTGCTTCCCGTGTATGGACAAAATGTAATCAGGGAGCTTCCTGTTTCTGACAACTATGCCAAGTAGTGTTTTCCTTGCCAGGATGGACTCTGTCCTTCTGGAACCATAAACCAAATAAAACTTTCTTCCTTAAGTTGCTCTTGGCTGTACTATTTCACCACAGTAACAAAAGCAGCTGATACAGGATCTAAATAATGAGATCTAGTTTACTGTCCTGCATAGCTAAGAACAAAGATCAATCACTAAAATCCTTCCAGACAGATTCTCAGAGGATTATAAACAGCCAGCTAACAACCTGGTTCTGCAGACAGCATCCCTGTGTGAATCTAGCTCATGTGGTTGGAGTGGGCAGTGAGGAATGGAGGTAGCTTCTGGGAGTAGCCATTGTGAATGACAACAAACTCTGATTATGGTAACCATTGCCATGGTGACAAGCCATTCTGTCTCTCCAGAATATATAGAACTTATCATTAATCCTCATTTCTACCATGTCAGTCCATCACAACTGAAGAGTCATTAACATCTCAATGCTGTGCACATTGGCAGGATGTGTCCTAGCTACTAATTTCTGTGAGGCAAGACCTAAGAATACCCTTTTAGGTCTTTATCTGCAGAAATTCCATACCACACTGGGAGACTGAAAAGGAGCTCATTTGGATTACATCCTTGAGGCATGGTTGAATAGATACCTCACCTGATTGCAAATACCCATCTTAGAAAGCATTTTGTGATGTTTTCAGTTTTGTAAAGTACTCTGTCCCTTATGCAAAAGACTTGGCCATCATTGTGTTGTCTCCCCTGGAAAAGCCTCCTGTCTAGTTGACTCTTTGATCAATGCATAGAGGAGCTCAGTGTTCTTTCTCAAAATATGTTTATTTTGCTAGAATAACTCCACTAAACTGGTCTAGAATGAGCACACCTCTGGAACTAATCACATAGGTAGGATTGTTACAGGAAACTTTGAAGTACTCATTTTATTGCTATAATCGCTCAAATACTATAATCACAGCATTTGGGGATCCTAACAGAATCAGACCCATTATGTTGCCTAACACATAGTAGGTAACTCAAAGATATTTGTTGAATAAATTGATTAACTCTAGTGTGAAGTTTTAGCTACTCCCGCTTTTTTCTCCCAGAGAGTTGTATGCTTCCAGTTCTAATTCCCCCGAGGCTAGCCTCTTGTACATCTACCTTCACCTTTGCTGCCCTGTTACCTTTTGTGAGGCCAATTGATCTATGATTTCCAAGATGCTTAGGGGCAGCCCTTCTGGGGGTCACATTCCCTTTCCAACTAAATTTCGGTTGATCTTCCCTGTGTAGCTCTAAATCGGATCTGTCTCTCTCCCCCAGTTGTGGTGATTCTGCATCTCCTCCTCTGTCCTACCCTTGCAACTCTAAGGGTCCTGCCCTATCTCCTGCTGCCCAACCATTGGCCTCTGGCATCTTTATTGATTGATCAAAAACTAACTGGAGACAAGGACCTTCAGCATTTAGACACAGATTCCTGATTGAATTAAAGCATTAGAACCAGTCTCCAACAATTACCCACTTTTAACCTACTTTTTAGGCATATGCTTATAAACAGATGCTGGAGTAATGTCTGAGGAAACCTAGGAAATGGAAGCAAGGCTACATCTCACCTTCAAGGAACAAGCTTCAACTTTCAAGTTCAATTTTAAGTTCTTGGCCCACATTTTTTCCTTTGGTCTTCAATGTCCTTCCTTACTTTTACATATAATAAACCTTTTAAACCACTGAGTTATCTATAATGAGTTCACTTGTGCCCTACCAGGGCCCTTTCTCCAGACAGCATTCATCCTGGAGTCATGTTAGGCTTACTCCCTAAATGCCACAGACATTCCATTGTGAATCACAGTCACCACCTGAAACAAAGTTAAGCCTATGTTTAGAACTGTGTCTGACTCAGGCAAGATGTGTCTTATTTATCTGGAGCTCAGTAAATGTTTTTAATGTTTGTGTTGCTTTTCGTTTTGTTTTGTTTTGTTTTGTTTTAAGATCTCAGTAGAAGTGTGAACAAGAATTTGGATACAGCCAGAATTTATTCAGTGGAAATAGTGACACATTGATTGCTTCCAATCTGAATTATTTAGTGACCTAGCAGTTGCCTCTGAAAACACGCCAGGATTTCCACCCTGCTGCCTAGTGCCAGCATCCACATTTTAGCTGCCTTTTCACATCAGAGGATATACAAGTAGACTGAAGAAAGTAGTGGAATTTCCTGAGGGGGCCATTCAGTTCAGTATTTGCAAGTGCCTCCGAGTACTAACAGAACCCCGTCTCCAAGCTACACCATGAACCATGAACACGAAAGAAAAGATTCCTATTATACTTCATCAGCTTCTCTTCCGTATCTGAGCCAAGACAGCAATGGCACAGCCATTTTGAAGTGAAACTAGAGTCCCTTTGTAGAAGGAACAGATTTTCCTTCCCACCATGTTCATGCCATTAGCAGCAGTCTATAAATATGTAATAAGCCAAAGGACATGAAACCAAAGTACCCATGTCGGGGGTGAAGCTCTCCTCTTGATGTTATAGGATCTCATGTTTTACCCTAGTTTATTTTCCTCAGACCTTAAGGGCTGTGACAGAGGTGAAACCAGAACGTCACTGAAGGCAAAGCCCTTATTCTGAGACTTCCCTTTGTCATTTGGTGTGGAAAGGCACTTCCTGAGAGGCCCCTTAAATATTTCCAGTCTCCAGGCGGTGATACTTCAATGTCTTTTAAAGCATGAAAAGCTTTCCCCCTGGCAGCCCCCCAGGTGACTTGCTGAACGGCAGCATCTCTGCTGCTCCTGTGTTTGATCTTGTACATGCAGAACTGCAGTCTTTGGGCCTCAGACTAAAGTCAACTTCCAGCACTTACATAAAGGCTACTCCGAGCATTCTGCCAAGGACTTGGCACATACTTTTATTTCAAAGAAACAAATACGTTTGGATTCCAGAGTTAGCAAGAGGCCAAGTTATATTTCTTTTTCTTTTGTTTTCTTTTCTTTTCCTTTTTCTCCCTTCCCTACCCCGTCCTTTGCTCTGTTTTAGTCTCAGATGTAGCAAATTACACACTGGGCTTGAGGGAGCAGCACCCAAAATGACTTCTTCAGTTTGACTGTGCAATAGGAGGAAATCTAGGCCATTGCTATCCTCCAAAAATTCAGATGAACAGAATAGCCTCTGCATGTTGGAACCAACAAGCTTTTAAACTTGACACAAGAGAGGCAATGCTCATTTCAGGCTCAAATTGGTGAAAACATAAGCTTTCTTCTCTGGCAGTAGAAAAAGATATTTATAGGCCTTATACATCGTTTCCCTCAAACCCCAACAGCTCCAATGCTAAATCCCTGAAGTGTCTACACATAATGGGAAGATCTGAAAGTCAAGCTAGACCTTCCCCTTGGCCTTGAAGATAATCTTAAGTCAGTTCCAGCACCAAGGACTGCCATGTTCTCTGATCAGATTTAATCCTTGGGCCAGAATTGCCAAAGCCTAAGCATGGCAAGTGCGTATCTGCATGAGTGTGAGAAAGCCTGTGTATAACTCACTGGCAAAGGATTGAATATAAGCAAAGAATTCACCAGTGACCTATTGGCATACTGAAATTCCATGTTTGAACTTATTCCGTTGAAGTATGATGTCATTAAAGTGTTTTCTGGTCATGAAGGCCATACACTGCATTACAAGTTGAATGAAGTTTAAATTAATAGTTCTCAACACATTTAGTCTGTGCCCCAGTCTTCTACTATAAGCTTTGACAATGCCTTTCATATTCTTCATCTATTCAAGCATAATCTTGAGTACCAGGTATTAGAGATTTGTATTAAGCTTTGCTGGTATGTGTGTACTGATGTGGAGACCTACATAATGTAACTCATTAATTACAAAAATGATAAAGAAGAACTAGATTCAATATAAAAGGGTATGTAGAGGGGACACTTGGTAAGGGTATTGAGTCATAAACCTTTCCAAGCAGCCACGTAGAATGCGAAAGACATCAGCTATGCTAAACCTCAGGTAAACTTAGGAGAGAGAAAAAAAGCCCAAAGGCTTTAGTGAGATTCCATTTGGGACATTTGAGAATAGGCTTGGAGAGAATGAGGGTGCATGGGAAATCCTGGGTGACACAACAAGTCAGGGTCACAACCCTGTAGGGCTTTGAAGGCTATGGTCAGAGACTTCACATTTTATTTATTTATAGGATAATGAGAAGCCTAACTGCATACTTTCAGTAATTTTAAAATGAGACTGTGATACTGGGAGAGCAATTTGATAAGTGTTTTGGAAGTGATTGGAGATGGAGAATGACTGCTGAATATCATCAAGATACATTGTATAGCTAGGTTGTGGTAGTGCACACCTTTAGTCCCAGCACTTGGGAAGCAGAGGCAGGTAGATCTCTAAGTTTGAGGCCAGTATGGTCTACTGAGCAAATTCCATGATTGCCAGCAACACATACACAGAGAAACCCTGACTCAAAAAAACCAGGAGAGAGAGAGAGAGAGAGAGAGAGAGAGAGAGAGAGAGAGAGAGAGAGAGAGAGAGAGAGAGAGAGATTGTATACATGTATAAAACCTCAAACAATAAAAAGGGGGGTAGCAGACACTGAAGTGAGTACTGCTTTTTCATCAGTCCCAAGTTCAATTCTCAACATCCACGTAGGAAACCCCACAATACCCTAGAGCTGAGCTCCAAAGAGATCCAAAGCTATGTGCACGTTTACACACAGACAAACATTCATACACACATCACTTAAAATATTTAAAATAAATCTTTCAAATAAAAAGGGAATATTAAAAGATGGCCCTGATAAGTCAATGTCAGGTTCACTATAATTAATCAGTATTATCACTATTAAGTCAATATTACTTAAATCCAAAATGAAAAAAATAATAATCAAAATAATGAGCAAAGCTCCTTTTATTGAAAAGTCAAGAGCAGGAACTTCAAAGAAGCAGATAATTTGGACTGAAGGAGCTAGCACCTGTTTTCTACCTAGAATTGTCTAGACTGCTTCTCATTTTGGTTGAGTCTTGTATATGCTGGCCTGGAGCTCCTTTCCACTCGGCTTCACTCTATGTGATAAAGGCGTAGGAACTCCAGGATTTGTTTCCGACTTGGTTAAATAGCTCGTATGGCCTTTTGATGTTGCTTCTCTCTCATCTTTGCTGATGAGTCACTACAAAAGAAGATCCTTTAAGAAACTCACAGCACTGCCTTTTATGCAGTGAGTTGATGAGGAGCTGCTGTGGCAAAGTCTGACACAACTGGCTGTTTGTTTTCTTGGAGGGCCCTAAGGTGAATATAAATAATTCAAAATGGCTTTTATGAGCTTTCCATCAGTCTCTGGGTGACAAAATTAAAGGGATCAAGCTAAGACGGAAGAGGGAGAACTGTAAAAGGATTTGAAGAAAAAACATAAAGTTTGATTTTGCAGAGCATGTTTACTGAGTACTCACAATGCAGGACCACAAAAGGACTAAAAGCCTGTGTGTGTGTCTCAGAGTGTGCATTTGAGTCCCCAAGACAATGCAGTCAGTAAAAGTCTTACATCGATTGCTGAATATCATCAGATATTATCCTCGATTGCATGGAAAGAAATCATTCGTTAGTGAGTGAGGAAGTTGCTCTTTCTGCCATAGGTCTTGCCTTGATCGAATCTGCTGGAATCTCAAGTCCCTTCCCCATGTTGTTTCTTTCATAGGATCCTCTGTAGGATACCGTATACAGACAGGCTGAAAACATTTGGAAGTGACTGGCGATATCAAATTACCATGGGAAAGCTGTCATGTTTCTGGTGATGGAATAAAGATAGGGTTTAATGAGAAAGAGGCATCTTCTCATGTCAAACCTATACATAAGCATGAAATACACACATTATTATACAATGAGTGTCTGGCTTGCTAAACAGCACTTGTCATACTTATTTACTGGTAACATTTACATACGATATATAATAAATATAGTAAAATGCCTATATTACTTTCACTATGTAAAGCACATTATATAGATTACTTATAATATTATAAATTTAACAAATTAGTATTATTCCATAATATAGTCCTAATATTTATGTACCTATGATATACCACCATTATTCATTGTATTTTAATATGTACGATAAGTATAAAGTAATCTATACATCTTTCTCATAGCTGGGCATGCTGACTTAGTTATAAAATTATGTTACAGAGAATAAGCTACCCTGGAGACTATGACAGGAAGATGATGAGTTCAAGGCCTGCCTGGACCACATGAGTGTGCTAGCCTGGGCAACTTATTGAAACCTTATGTCGCAATGAAAAATAAAAAGAAGCTGAAAATGTAGCTCAAGGGTAGCATGCTTCTCTGGTATGTATGGGGTGTGGAGCTCTATGCACAGTATCAGAAAGAAATAGTGTAGAGGTCTTAAATTGTGAATTTTTACAGTCTTGTCATTTTTCCTGATTTCTCAGGGTTTCCTGTTCCCACTCTAGAACAGGAAAAGGTTGTACAAACTATTTCTAAGGCCTGAGGAGTCAGTTCTCAAAAGCAGACATGCAAATAGCCAGTGTGTGGGTAGTTTTGATGTTACTTATCATCCAGGATCTATGGACATTAAATCCATTATGAGATTTCACCTGAAAATTGAGTGAACATTATCAAAGAGACCAAGACATGGCAGATGTTGAAGAAGATGTAACCCTTGCAAATATGTTGTTGGGATATAGACCATTGCAGATGCATTGGAAAACAATGTGGATATGTCTCAAAAATTAAATCAGATCTCCCAACATTCTACCCACTGCTGAATCCAGAGCTGAAGGATTACATCAGTGTGTCGAGGAGGTGCCTTTGTCATCACTGCATATTTATCCTTTCAAAAGAAAACTTTTAAACAATTTGTTTTGAAAAAGCTATACTTCTTCTCATTTTATGTTGAGATACAAAGAGATCAGCAACATATTAGCAGTTAATGAATCACTCACTGATTGGGATTTAAGAATCCGAACCCCAGTGTCATGGTTTTCTGCAAAAGGCTGAAGAACAGGCAGAGGCAATGGTCCTGTGAGCCTCTGTACTCCCAGGATGCTTAGCTTAATCAGTTTACCTGTGTCAATTTCATTACTGTTTATAAATAGGGATGCTGCCTCGTGGGAGAAGAAAGGCTTCCTGACTCTTTTCCCATCTTCAAGCAGAGTAATTCGCCATTCAAATCTATTCTGAGAGCACACAGGATTTATACCAGGAGGCTCTGAAAGACGACTGTACGTTCCTCAGAAGCAGCTCCGAGGGGTTTGATTGGGCTGAATGTATCCTAGGTTAGTTGGTATCTCCCCCTCAGCTATGCATTCTGGCTGCCTTCTCCATCAGAACCATGTTTGAAAATCCCTTTATCTTCCTTTGACCCTGCTAGGCTGCTACCCAAAGGAATACACTCTAATCCTCCTCTGCCTGTCTGGAGAGATTTAGCTCACAGTGAAAGGGGTTTCAAAGTAGAGACTCTTAGCAGTTCTGAAAAAGGAACAGACATGTTGTTTATAAATAAGTGGGTCATGTTTACCTGTGTTTGTGAGTCACACTGAGATTCTTCAGGAAGTTCACAAATACATATGCATTATTTATGTACATGTGTATACATAGTATGCAAATGGATGTCCACATATGTGATCTCCTTAGTACTCAACATTTCATGGAGAATGTAAATCACAAATTTCCATAAATTGGAATATGGCTAGCAGCATATTCCAGAAGAGCTTGAATTAAAGAATATTCAACAACAAAAACTTTCCCCTTTTCTTATTTTGCAATACAATTAATTCAGATGAAGAAAATTGTTCCCCACTAAGACCCTAAGGGAATTTGCTTTCATTCAGGGAGAAGAATTATTTAATTTAGATTAGTTGCATTGAAATTTAAAATTTGGCTAGGCTTTGTTTACTATCACTTAAAATATTCATTTTGAAGACATTTTTTATACTTTTCTTTGTATATATTAATTGTGCAAAATAATGGCTTTCATTATACCATTTTCATACATGGATATAAAATACTCTGGTCATATTCACTCCCATGACCTTCTCATGTTCCCTCAGCCATCCCATGACCTTCTCATGTTCCCTCAGCCATCCCATGA
>NW_022196913.1:90710885-90734787 GCF_008632895.1 Mastomys coucha
TCAGCCATCCCATGACCTTCTCATGTTCCCTCAGCCATCCCATGACCTTCTCATGTTCCCTCAGCCATTGTTCCCTTCTCCCTTCCAAACAGCCCTTCTCTTGTTTCATAGTTTGTGTTTTGTGTGAGGGCTTTTTGTGAGTATGTGTGTATGGTCTATATGAGTGTTGTGTGTGGTGGATGTGTGCACATATGCGCACAGGTGTGTTCACATGTGTGGAGACAGAATAGAGAAGGATGTCAGGTGTTCCGTGCTATCATTTCCCACAGTTTCCTTCTCTCTCTCTCTCTCTCTCTCTCTCACTGCGTATGGAGCTAGCCATTTGGCTAGACTGCCTGGCCAGCCAGATGCAGAGTCTTCTGTTTCTAGCCAGGTTCTGGAGTTCGGTGTACAGAACAGCACTGAAGCTCGCTTATTCAGTGCTGTGGCTCTCAACGGCAGTCTTCATGCTTGGTTGGCAGGTACTCTTCACCACTACATCTTCTTCCAGCACCCAGACACTTACAAACCTGTAATCTAGATCCTACATACAAGAGAAAATGTGCTATTTGCCTTCAGAGTCTGATTTACTTTTCTCACTATGATGGACTCCAGTTGCACTTTTAGATTGCACAGCATTTATATCTATGGAAAATAAATCGAACTGCCTCCTAGGAATCACGCATACCTAATTGTCATACCCACTTTGTCTGTGCTCAGTGAGAAAATTTGGATGTGTGCAAACTTCTCAGAAAACACAATTGCTCTTCTGTGAGAACACTGACAACACTTTCCCAGAGAAAGGCTATGTGAGCAAGACAGTTTAAGCATGATGCCTGGTGCTTATAGAAATTTGAAAAATGCAAATTTCCATTGTTATGCCAAACTCTGTCTACATTTTCTAGAATGCTAAAATAATCAAGATCAAATTAGGAGGATCCTTTCTCTCTTATTTCTCTCTCAGCTGTGATCACTTGCCACACCTTCCCTCATGGGCTATTATGCCTCTCATATATCTCTCATTATGTTTCCCTAAAACACTCTGTTTAAATGGGATATGGAAAACTTTTTAATGTTTTCCTTTGAGAAAATGAAGTAACAGAAGACAATGACCAGAAAGGCAGTTACTTTCTTTAATTAAAATACTATTACTAGCTTAAAGATATTTTTCTGTGTAAGACAAGTGAGAGAGGTACTCATGGAGTTTGTACATTAATAAGACAATAAAATATATTTAAAATTTTTTGTCTCAATATACTCCTTGTTCAATTATCTATTGGCTGCTTTTAACAAAATGTCTGAATTCTCTGACAATCTAGTTCAACAACAAAAATTGAAAGTAAATACTGTTCTAGTGGTTAGAATCTGAAACGCCTGCAGGGTGAGTCAGTTAGATGCTGTATTCATTGTGGGCAGCAATTCAAGATTTTTAAAATGTGATCCAACTTTGTCTTCCATTTTCTCTGCTCTTGTCAATTCCTTCTTACATGGATTTAAATAACAACAGAAACAGTTTTGTCCTTAATGAATGAATCTACATACATTCCATTTCTCAATTTGTCTATTGTAGAGGTTTTGTCAGAATTCAAAATTCCCTGAGCTCCTAAAAACAGACCTGATTAAAGATGGAGTATATCAGCACTGCACGTCTTAAAGGAATGAAGCATTTCTAGAAAGTTATTTGAAGTTTATGAATTATTAATTGCTCTGGAATCCTTCCCCTAATTTAGGAGAGTCAGCATAACATATACAGCCAATCACTTCACCCAGTAGAGATGCAATTCCATCCAAATAAAAGAATAGGCATCATTGGCAAAGGTAATCCTCACCATTTCCTACAAAAAGCAAATAGAACATCAGGTTTCAGCTGGCTTCATCCCGTCTAGTGGTGTGCTTTAATTTGAATTGACTTGATTTATGATGATTATTTTAAAACATATGAGTGCTTGTTGTGTGTTCCTTTTCTATTCATATAATTATTTACATACAGTGACCAGGGTTATGTGACACCAAATATACTATTACTCATTGTAACTCTCTGACCCTAAGTAAATGACAATATCTGACTCAGAACAGTCGTTTGAAGTGAGTAGTGCTGTAATGAAGCTCCTGAAGGCAATCTGATTAAGAAAACAAGGCAAGAGAATGAATTTTTGAAAGATGCTCATTTGTGGTGAAAGCATCTATGAAACTAATATAGTTATAATACAGCAACAATTGCTTTATTATTACATGCTAAACAGCACCAAAAAGATTGATATCTTCTTTGAACTTCATCCTGAAATGGCTCCAAATTCAATTGCTGCGTTGTTTTAGAGTGAAGCAGAACTTCACGAGGAAAATGTCTTTCAACAGGCTCATGATGATGCAGAGGGAGTTTAATCATCTCCTGTTTGCTCCAGGAAGATTACCGATGTGCCTTAAGAAGCCTGTATACTGATTCCATCCTCAGAGAGGAGGAGGGATGCTCAGAGCTCATTATGAACAAATACATTTGCATATAGCCTACTTCATATTCAGAGAGTTAGCAAGATTCACAATGTCGAATCTCAAACAGAGCATTTAGAATGTAGAACACTGTGTGGCTTCTAATGTAATAAACAGAATCCTTACAGCCTCAAGGCTGTTAGCATAAATGAGCTATTCTCTAACTGCAAACTTAATGCCCACCTTAAATAAATTTAAAATCTGCATGTATAAAGGAGTAAGTAGCTTTTAAGTGAAAATGAGTGGATCCTTGTCTGCTCAGGGATTTATGTGCAGTGTCTTTATTTTCTGAGTATAGTCTGTCTACTGTTCCTTTGTTCTTAACACACCAATTTTGAGCCAAGTTAGACTATTTCTGATTCTCCGTATACTGAGCTTGTAGTAGCACTGTTTAGACCCCACCCAGAAGCCTCTATATTCCTAGAATGCCTGCCCTACTCATTCAACTTGAGTTCTCTCAGGCCTGTATTGGTTATTTTTCTATTATTGCTGTTCTCAAAATCTGAACAGACACAGCTTCAGAGAGGAAGAGATTATCTTGCTCGCATTTTCAGTACATTCTGTTCCCAGTGGCAAGAGAAGCGTTGCTACCAGTTCAGTTCATGTCCTTTGAGGCACAAAGCAGGCATCAGAAGAATGCTGGAACTCAGGTTTTCATCCTACTTTCCTGTTTTAGTCTCCCTGAAACCCCTGCCTCCAACCCATGAAATGGGCTACCCATACTGAAGGTGTATCTTTCTACCAGAGTTAATCCTCTCTGGAAATTCTGTCACAAGCCTCACCAGTCTCCAAGGTGATTAGAAATCAGTTAAATTGATAATGGGGATTAATCTTCACAAATTAAAGTTCAAATGCTACCTCCTTGAGGGTCCAGTGAATGGATTTAGGCCATTACAATCATGACTTCGAAGGGACTATTGAGGCTTCAGCAGGAAAGTGGCAATGATTCTACATGTATCAGACAGAAAGGAATTTGACAGAGGAGCTAGTAAAACTTTAGATAGGCTTTGGGTCCAAAAGTCAGAAATAGCCCATCAGATACCTAAACATCTGGCACATTCAGGAACCAACAGCATCTGCCAACAAAACGTATATAGTTAAAAGCAAATAAAGTAATAGAAAATGTGTTTGCAGTCACAAATGTGATGACTGAGGAAACAGGAAGATACTGAAATGCAGAGACAACACGTGAAGATTCAGATATGTTAGCCCTTGAATGTCTATAGAGAGGAGTGGACACAGTACAGCAAAGGTCTGGCCCATAAAGAAATGAAGGTGCTCCATTAGGAGACAGAAAGTGTGGGCAGAGGTGTAGTTGATACTGTAGACTCTGGGATGAGAACAGCACTCCCTTGATGTAATTGTATTTCAATGATGTGTGAACCGAGGTCACTGGCTGACAGTATAATGTCAGAGAGAATGGGTGTGAGGATTTGAAGTGAGAGGAGAAGCTGTCCTCTGGGAGAACAGAAAAGCAAGACATGTTACCTAAAATGAACAGAAATGTTGACTACCCACGTGGGATGTGCATCCTGATTTTCAGGTGTCAGGGGTCACTGCCAAGTTTATTTTTTCCTCCCATAACTGCTCAGCTCCTAGAGAAAGAAGGTGAGGTTTTATTTAGTGACATTTGAGATGTCTGTGAGTGAGCACAATGAAGAGGAGTGGACTGCTAAAGAGTTAGTATTTACAAAGACAAATTGGAGATACTAAAAGATGGATGCTTAAGAAGAACCATGTAAAAATAGAAGAGGCTAACAGGAACAAGGGTAGAGGACTTCAGAAGGGATGCTAATTTGCAGGGTTTCAATGTTGGCCTGTGTTGGAAGTCCAGTCAGAAAGTAGGTCAGAGGTGGGGCAGATACTGTCAAAAATGAGGTCAATGGGTTGTTGTTAAAGGAGTGTTTCTGAACTTGCTATGTTTAATAAGGCACATTCCATCCCTGCCATGCTGCTTTTGGTACAAACTTTCCTTATGTTTTCTTACGTGTCTCCTTAACTTATTTAAAATGACCAAAGATTTACATCAATTTTACATTAGCTAGGAATCCATAAGAGCTAATAATGCAAGATAAAGTAAATAAGATAGCAAAAAATATTGATTTACTATGTTTGCATACATTCACATGTTTTTGTGTGTGCAAGTTCCCATCAAGGGGTGAGGGTACACACATGTCCATACACATGGAAGGTAAATCACAACCTTGGGTATTGTGCCTTGGGTACCATCCATCTACTAATTTTAGAAACACCATCTCTCCATGTCCTGATGCTTTCCACATAGGCTAGGCTGATTGGTTATTGAGCTCTAAGAACACGCCTGTCTCTGCCTCCTCAAAACTGAGATTTTAGTTGCGAGCCACCACACTGAGCTTTTGACACGGGTCCTGAGGATCGCTCAAGTCTTTGTGCTTGTAAGTCAAGCTGCTTTGTTGACTGTGCATCGCCCAAGCCCTTATTTATTTCTTTTTAAAGATTTATTTCATTTATGTTATGCGTGTGAATCTTTACCTACAATATATAATGTGCATGCTCAGGGTCTGCAGGGGCGAGAAGAAGGTGCTGGTCCTCTAGAATTGGAATTACAGAGAACTGCAAGTTGTCATGTGCAAGTTGGGTCCCCAGGAAGAGCAGAAAGTGATCTTAGCCACTCAGCCATCTCTCTAGCTGCCCCCATTCTCCTTACCCCATTTTTTTTAAACATCTCTAAAGACCAATGGAAAATTTTTACTTGGATTGAAATGGTTGGGCAATGTCTTGGTCAATAGCATCCTGAACTTGGCTGTGAGGAACAAAAGAAGAGAATCCACAGCACGAGGTTCACTGACTCATGAGTAGAAACGCCTTTGACTGTGCACCTCAGACTGAAATGAGCTACAGTGAAGCCAGCCTGGCACTCTGAACAATCACTGTGCCAAGAACTCTACAAAATCTTGTACTCTGCCTAATTGTCTTAGAATACTGCATCAGATGAGGAAGCTGAGCCACAGATGATGTAAGTAACTTGCCCAAATAAACAAAGCAGTTAGCCTTCAAAAACATTAGACAAAGCCACCTGTTCATCTAACCTCAAATCAAGCCAATCTTTGTGGTTAACAGCGTGGACACTAGGGAGACAAGAACCATGACGCAAAGTAAAGAGTCACATGAAACATACACAACAGACTGGTCTTCTAGTCACCATGTGAATGTGACTGAACTATTTAGATTTTTTTTTTGAGTCTCAATTTTTTTTTTAATCTGTGAAAGTACAGAAAACAACATCCTTAGTAAATGTCTTAGTTATAGTTTCAATTCTCTGATGAAACCTCATGACCAAAAGCAACTAGGGGAGGGAAGGGTTCATTTCATTCATAGATCCATATAATAGTTCATTATCAAAAGCAGTAAGAGCAGGAACCTAGAGGTAGGAGCTGATGAAGGGGCCATGGAAGGATCCTGCTTACTGGCCTGCAGATTATGGCTTGCTTAGAATGCTTTCTTATAGATCCTAGGACCACCAGCCCAGGGATGGTGCTGCCCACATGGGCTGGACCCTCCCTTGTCAATCACTTCTTAAGAGAATGCCTTACAACTGGATCTTATGGAGCCATTTTGTCAATCAACATTCTCTCTTTGATTGAGGTTGACTTGTGTCAAGTGGACGGAAAGCTAGTCAGCACATAGTACTGATGTAAAAGTAGACTAAAATAACATCTGTGCAACTCTTTCTCTTATTTTTAGTATAGAACAGAGTTTATTCAGAGCATGGGGAGGAGAGTTAAGAGGGTAGTAGAGGCAGAGGAAGGCAGAAGGGGAAGGAGAGAGGGGGGAGTGGAGGAGAGTAAGAGAGGAGGAGAGGAGGAGAGGAGGAAGAGAGGAGGAGAGGCTGGCCATGAACATGTGGAGAGAGAAAGAGGAAGGGACGAGGGGACAGAGCATGATGGGAAAGGCAAGAGCAAGAGAGAGCTGTGCAAACCTTAAAAGAATTTTCCTCCTTTCTCTACACAAATAGAATGGTCACATTTACTCTTGTGTTATCCAGTGAGTGTGCCACTTGACAGTGAATGGTTCATGGATTCATGGAAAACTATATTGAGGTTACAGTAGGTTACAAAAGCAAAGAAAGACCCAGGCTATAGATACAACCCTCTGCTTTAGATATTGTGTTTCTCTTCAGTTCCCAGCACCAAAATCAGGCCATTCACAATCAACTGTAAAGCAACTCCAGAGGACTCAGCTGACCTCTGTCTTCTGACCTCTGACAGGACTCCGCTCATGGGCAGAAGCCCCTGCCCAGACATATGTATATATACATATATACATATATATATATATGTATATATACATAGTTACACTAAATTTAAAAATAATTAAAGGAAAGAAAGACCTGGAAAAGATCTAGAATTCACTGACAGACTATATGCCCTACTCCCACATTTCTTATGCTTTAGCAGTTGGGTTGGTCTTATGATGAGTTTGGCCAGAGAACAGTGATCCAAGTATCTTTTTTCCTAAGGCATTTTAGAGTATGTGGCTTTCTCTCTCACAATCTGCTGCAGTGATTTGAGGAGGACCTAAATGGAGGGGAAAGAGCTGCATGACAGAGGCATCTAGGATTTCTGGATCAAACAAATATTTGATCCTAATATTTAGAAACTATTTATATATTTAGGAATGTATGTATGTATGTATGTACATAATTATAATTAATGAGTTAACAAATCATGAATTTGAAATAGCAAGGAGTGGGATATGAGAGGTTGGAGAAAGAAAAATAGAAATATTGTAATTATGTTATAATCTCAAAAAAAAAACTCTTGAAAAATGAAAGAGGGCAACCAAAGGGCTTCCATCACACACTTCCAGATCTGATGCTAAATTCATCTGTTTCTGTAATATAACCATGTTTCTCTTTCCCCAAGAAGATAGACTTTTTTCCACTGTCAGAAAAAAAAAAAATCATCCGTCTGGTATAGTAAACACATACATTCTGAAAGAGCATCATCATTATGAGAAATACCACCAGAAATGAAGTAGAACAAAACAGACTTCTAAACAGAGAAACTGCTATAGGTAAAAGTTTGATCGTGTCATGAGCTGTGTAAAGCAGGTCTGAAGTGGAAATCTCTGGTTTCTTAACACCTCAGTTGTGTCATGTGATGTTTTCCTGGAGGCTGTCTTGTGAGAGGGCGTGTGATGTCTTGCTGAAAACAGACATTTGAGAGAGAGTGATGTTTAGAAAGAGTACAAATGGAACCCTCAAACAGTGAGAGGATACTCTTGCATTGCCATGTCATGTAACTGATCCTTCACTGGTCTTCGCTGGTCTTGGCTGATCTTCACTTCATAGAGGGAAATGCTCCAAAGAATGTCTTGTGGCCCTCTGTTTCTGATAGGTTTCACTGACTTGTGTCCACTCAGTGGAGCCTTGCTGTTTCTATTGAATCACGTCACTGCTACTGATTCAGGTTTTGGGTTGCTATTAAACTGGACTGCTTTTATCCTGACATTAAAGAGTAGAATCTTCTTAAGGAACTACTTCTAAACAGGCCCACAACACAACTTTCATACTAGCCTTTTTTTTCCTCCCTACCTCTGGTGGATGGGTTAGAAGGGAGGTTGAAACATTTAAAAACTCTAAATAAAGTAGGTTCTGAAAAATTTAAGCCTACACAGGCCATTAATGATGTGAAGAACACACTGAAATAATACTGTCTAATAGCTAGAATATACATACTTCGGGGTTCTTTGGTATATCACATTTAATCACAGACTTCCAGACCTTAGGTGTAGAGTGATGCTGAAGATCACCACACATGACTTCTTCATCTCACTTGTAAAATATCTAAAATTCAAAGTATTTTTCCTAACTGGCCCAGTAACTCCAGGACAGAGCTAGATTTAAATGTTCTTCTGTTATTCCCAAGTCTAGAACTGTCACAACCCTACATTCAGAATGCTTTTTACAATGTTATAACCCAAAGTGAGGCAGAGATATCCAGGTATTCTGAAAGAGTGAGTATGTGTCCCAAAGAGTTTTGTTAACCTCTGCAGAGAGCTGGACTAAGTAAGAGCCAAGAGAGTATTATATTTGAGATGGGTCAGTTGGAAAATTCTAGAATGCTGAATTTATCCAGAATCTCAGCAAAAATCTTAGAGGAGGGAGAAAAAGTGATTTCTATCAATCCAATATAAAAATTTTGCATAAGTCTTTAGAGTATTGAGGCCAGTGAGGTCAGAGTCATTTGAGAGTCATTTGAGAATGATAATGGGCCTATGTCTCACCTCCTTCCATTTTCAGTTTTGAAATTCTGCTATTAGATAAATCAGAGTGAATCAGCACAGATTGAACCTTGTTCGAGCAGGGAATTTGTCACTGGGTGATTAGTTAACTGTTTGCAGTAAGTCTCCACATTATGTGCACTACATAATTCCCCATTCCCTGCCTTTTTTGACCTTCTTAAGAACATTCCCAGTCCCTTCATTGCCTGAAGAACAAATTCAAGATAACATCATGTACATATTCTAATTCTCCAAATAATTTTCAGGTTTTAGAAAATTCTTAATTTAGTTGTCTGGTGAGCAAACATCCTGTTTTGTGTGAAAAAGCAGCAAAACAAGGAGTTAAGTTAAATCCCAAACAGCCTGAGCTGATAAGTGGGTCTGTCCATGAAACCCAGTATCATCATCATCAGTTCATGATGAGAAAGGGTGTGGATCTCTAGTGGAAAGGCAGATACTCTAAGAGTACTTGTGTTTTCAAACTTTTATCTTCTTTCTCATTTACTGCATTTTGAGTATTATCAATGGCTTTAAAAGAAAATGATAAATCATCTTTACTAATTCTTTCAATAATTATATCAAGAATTTTCAAGTTATTGCACAGTAATTACATCCTGAGATTCCAAAGGATGCTTTTCTGTTTCTGAGTCAAATACATATGTGTATTCAGGCCATGTGCAATTTTCTTCCATAACCCTTTTGAATATCTGTCAGTTACACAGTCATTATATCTCAATGTTTCCATTTGCAATGCTTTGGTTTATTACATGCTTTGATTATATGGTGCTGGGATATTAAGTGTTTTCATATGGCTTAGTGACCTTTGTGAAACTTTTTCTCCCCCTCATGATTTGCCTTTCCCTAAAGTATTTTCTATGTTTTTGTTTATTCTTTTCTGTTTATTGACCTATAGGGTTTATTTATGTGACTGGTTTTGCTACCATTAGCCTCTGTGTGTTAAACTTCTGGCAAAAACTTTTCTCCACCTCAGAGCTATATGTTTACATTTTATTTCTGTTCGTCACTTTAACAACCCAAAGGTTTTTATTTCTCATGTGGCCTAATGTTTTAGTCTGTTGTGGCTTTCAGTTTTGGCTCATGCTTAGACACGCCTATACCATTTTGAAATACACAAATATTCTCCTAAATTATCTTCTGGTGTTTTCCCAAGTCTCACAAATAACCACATTGATGAAGAGGACAAACTCCAGAGCCAGGATGTTTTGGTCAAATTCTAGTTCCACTTGTTGCTCATAGTATGACCTTGAACATCTTGGAAAGGGCACAGTAATAATTCATATATCAAAGGCTTGTTAGAATTAATAAAATTTTGTTTGTTTGGCATATCTAGAACAGTCTTCCTATAAATAGTAGTTATGTAAAGATGCTGAACATCATTTTTCTTGGAGAAACTATTTGGAACATATTGCTTGGCAAATAGTTCAGAGCTCTGTAAATAAAAAGTTAATCAGTTCATATAGAATATCTTTTTGCATTCTTCCTTTTCATTAGTTATTTATGAGTGAGTCTGTCAGGCCACAGGGTGCATCATCATTTCGGCAACTCTTTGCATAAATAGCTGTTAGGATTCTCCATGGATTGTGACACTCTTGGTTATAACATATGAAACAGATTTGCAGAAAGATTTAAGCCAACCTAAGGGATGGTCAAACAATTCCTTTAAAAGCAATTATCACTTGTTAGCCCAAAGGCGTAAATACAAACCGTACATTATGTTTTCTCCTGTTTAACTGGTGTACTGTCATCCTGCTGCCTCTACCTAGTAGTTTAATGATGATTTGTGTGGTTATTGGAAAAAAACAATCTTCCCATTCTTTTACAAGAAATAATTCATAAACCAAATGGTTGGTTATGAGAACTTTGTTCTTTGCCCTGAAGGATCTTAACAATTTTACAAGAAAGAAAAGAACAAAATTGAAAAGACATAAAATTCCAAAAGCCCAAAGCTCTGTCTGTAATGATAGAGCTACTAAAGTGACTCTGAGAACTGCAGCCAGGAGCCACGGTGGTGTAGCCAGGTGTATCAGACACCACTCATGTCCAGACTACATAGACTCAACTGATGAAATCTACTCCACCTGCCCTTCAGTTCTTTGGAACTAAGAAAGTCTCTCACAGGAGACATCTCTGCAAACTGGAAGGATTAAATCCAGGTAATCAGGGTTAACATTTTCCTGAGACTCTAAGGGGAACTTTGCCATGGCTGCTTCTTATTCATATATATATATATATATGTATATATATATATACATATATATATATATGTATATATGTATATATATGTGTGTGTGTGTGTGTGTGTATGAATAGCTTTTAATGGTGACTGACAGTCCTTGAGATGTCTTGATTTGTGGGCACATTAGTTCAGTCTCTGACTCTGTCTTCATATGACTTCTTGCCCTAAGGCTATATATAATGTCTCTGTTTAAAAATCTCTTACAAATATACCTGACCTTGGGTTTAAAACTCATTGTAATCCAAAGCAATATCCTCTCAATATCTTTATTTCATTGAAGGAAAGATGACATGGAAGTTAAGAGTACTTGATTGCTGCTCTTGGAGAGGACCTGGGCTTGCTTGCCAGCATAAGCATGTTGGCCCCCAACAGACTGTTAATTTTAGTTGTGGAGAATGCAGTGCCCTATTCTGGCCACCAAGGGCATTGAAGTATGTGTTACACATACATACATACAGGCAAAACATTCACACACAAAAAGAAAAATGCAAATATTTTTGTATTGAACAATTCGTATTGCAATAGGTTCCATTCTGAGGTTTGGGGAAAATTCTCTTAGAGGGAATACTATTCACTATATGTTGGAACCTCCACAAATTGAGTTTGAAACTGAAAAGGGAATCTGAGCTAAGGGCCAATAATTGAGTGTTCATTAAAGTGGAGAAATAAATGAGAAACAACACCAGGAAATCAGGAGACCAAGAAAAAACTCAAGCACATCAATGTTCACTTGGTCACCAGAAGGAGGAGAGACACCTGTAGGAGGAGCTGGAGAGATGATGGCTCCTTCGGAGGAGTAGGGTTGACTTCCAGTGCCCACGTGGTCTCACCTAACATCAGGTCTGTCCTCTAACCTCTCTAGAGCACCAGGCATGCATGTAGCACTTACACACATGTGCAACATATTATACCTACAAAGTAATACAAAATTAGAAGGTGCCTAAAGGAGCCAGAAGAAGAAATTGACACATAGCCTCAAGGAGAAGTTAAAGCACAAAGTCACAGAATCAGCATGATTGCAAATGACCAGTAACTCACTGCCATTCCCCCTTACAGTTCTTCAGTTCATAAATATTCTCAATAAGTGCCTTCATCTCTGTTTTACATGTGGCAAGTGTGCCGATTTGAATAAGAATGAGTCCTCTACGCTCATATATCTGAATTAGTTGATGGAACTGTTTGTGAAGGATTAGGGGGCATGTCACTCAGGGTTTGCTAAAGGTTTCAAAGGCCCATGCTTTTTCCAGTTAGTGCTCTCTGTCTCTAGCTTGTGGATCAGACATAAGATCTCATTTACTGCTCTTGAGTGTCTTGCCTGCCCGCCATGTTCTCCACCATGACAGTCAGGATCTCACCTTCTAAAGCTGTATGCAAGGTTATGCTGTTTCTTCATTGCTGTAGAAAAGTAACAAAGACAGAGAGATTGGATTTTAGACATTTTAAATATTTTGCACAAGACCCAAAAACTAATTTGTAATTAAGGTAGAATCTGAGCCCACATAAATCTGATTTGCAAAGCTTCAGCTCCTTTCCTTATCGCTTTCTTCACAGCATCCTAACAGGGAAACAGGAAGACAGGTAATGCACAGTAACTGAGCAGTGCCTGGGCCAGTTCCTCACATCCATGGTTACCCATTCCATTCCGTTTCTGTTCCTGTCTTTTCCCTTCCCTTGACTTTTTCTCCCTTTCAGAAGTGATGCTTCACTAAGATTCAACATCTGTCCCTTGACTTTCTTTGGAAATATGGCCGCAAGTGACAAACAAAATAGGAGAAAAAAAAATCATGACCCAAGAAATATAAGAAAACAGTTTTAGGTTCAGAAACTTTGCTTTAAAATATGGCTAGCTACGCTGGAAGATGCCCTTTCTGTTTTTTCACCCTTTCTGACTTCTTCCTTCCAGGAATGCAGACACAATGGATGGCATCACATTGGCCAGTTTTTAACCGTGAGGCAACTCCTTGAATGAAAGCCAAGTATTAATCAAAGAACAAGAGGAAGACCAGAGGAGTCCGGGCCATTGATGTCATGAGAGAACTGCTCCAGTTGCTGCCAGGAAAAATGCTGCTCGGTCCTAATGACATGAAGACAAATACTCAGCCCGTCCCTCATCTGGCTTCAGCCACTATTTTTCTTTACTACTTTCCAAGGAGTCAAACAAAGCATCAGAGTGGCATTGACTTCTCATAGCCTCGGTGGTGAAAGGAAAGCTTTAGAGGAGAGAAGAGGAGGCAAGCTCTGCGCTAGGACACAGGAAGGACACGGAATGGAGATTAAACTGCCTGGCTTCAATGCTCAGGGTAACGTAAGAAGTGAGGCAGTGTTGACTGAGATGGAGCGTAGGAGGACTTCAAGCCGGGAGAGACTTTTAATCACTTTAATGATGTGCTAAAATGAAATACTGTACCAAGTGCTGATCTTTGTACTTTGCCTACTCTGTGCTATAACTTGTCTCTGGGGATAAAAAATTGGGTGGCATTTCTCCCATTCTGAACATAAAGAACATTTGGTTTTTTGTAGCTATGGAGACTAATTCCATTCTGGAAGCTCTGTGCAAACTGTCCCAGTATCTTAGCAGTAATGAGAATTACCTGATGGCTGCTTCCGACGTGAAGAATGTACTTTTTTTTCCTTTTCTGTACTTCAAAGGAGCTATGAAAACCTTACTTGCCCTCAGAGTCTTCAAAGAAGATTTGAAGGCAGGTAGACAAGCAGGGAGACATGGGGCAAATACTCACACCTGACTCAAAGCTGCCTCTCTCCTCGACTGGGCTGAAAGAAGAGAGAGAAGGTTTCAGGGGAAAGGCTTCAGTGGTTTGCAGGTTTGCCTTTGTGAGGTATTCAATTAATTTCTCAAGTCAATTCTCCAGTGTATCTTCTATAGCCAATATTCTCAAATTTTTATCATTAACTTGCTGTGGCGGACAGTCCCTAAACTGCTGCATCTTAATCTGTGCTCAAGTATGGAGGGGTCGTGGGATGAATTTGGGGTTTTGCCAGGAGTAGCTTTAGTTATAAGATAGCATAGAGTTCATGTTCTCCTAGCTAGGTTTCATATTCACGGGCTCAATATCCTTTATGAGAAAATGTTTTATCTTGTAACATATTTCCTGATGGTGATAATTCAGCCTAAGAGTTTAACACATTTTATTGTGTGTTGCATTGAAACAACATGCAGGGATCATTGTGAAATCTTTAACATCTTTATTAACTAAAAGAACACACATATCATATTCACATTTTATGTTTAAAATGAATAAACTTGAAGATTACTGGGTAAATCTTGACTTTAATTTCTCAATATTGCTTTATTTTCTAGTCCTCTGTGAGATACCGGGGAGCAGGGATAGGCTTTCATGCACTTCACTGTATATCAAGGTGAGGAAAATGCTATTACATAGCAAAACCTCTATAAATATGTGTTGGGAAAATTACTAAATGTCTGACTGGATAAGTCAGAGATGCCTAACACACAATTTCTACAACCACACTGCTTACCATACATTGCACATGTATGCATACACTATGTGAATACCATGTATAACTGTGGTATTAGGCTCTGTGAGTGGAATCAGCAATGAAGAGACTAGGGGTTATACCTAGAGCCCACATACATGTGTGCGATAAGTCACATGTAACACCATACAATTGCTCATCTAATAGAGTACAATGCCAAAATGCAAAGGGAAGACGTGGTAGAAAGGAAAGTAGACAAATGTTGTCCTACAGTCAACTAATCGGTGCCCATAAGTGGTCACAGAGACTGAACCACCAACCAAAGAGCATGCAGGAGCTGGACCTTGGTCCTCTACCCATTTATAGCAGATGTGTAGCTTGGGCTTAATGTAGATCCCCTAACAATTTGAACAGAGGCTGTCTCTGACTTTACTGTGTGCCATCGGATCCTCTTCCCATGTCTGCTTGGACCTCATGGAGAGGATGAGCTCAGGCCTATGGCCATTGGATGTCCCAGGGTGGGGTGGTACCCAAGGAGGTCTTCTTCTTCTCTAAGGGAATGGGGTAATTGTTGTGTGAAATATAAAAATCACTCATGCTAGTGTGGGCTATGTTCTAGTAATGCAGTTTCCCCGTCCGCAAGGTCTCTATCGTCCCCACGCGGCGGCCACACTAGACGTTCTCTTACTGCGGATCCAGCTCACATTCCCATCCATCCACCCACAGTGGTAAACTGTCACAAATCTCCATAACCCGATAAAAATCAAAACTTTAGAGGCTTGTAATTTATCAGTCAGATTTATATCCGTAAATTCTCATCCTACAAAACACACACACGATGAACTCAGCACCAATAGATACTGATATAAACTTCCCACCTAGATAAGACAATTATCCTGAAATTATCCATCCCTTATATGATATTCACAGCTACCTGTGGCTATTTAAAGCCACACCACGAATCTGGTTCGTCTTTCTTGTCTCCACCTTCCTTCCTTCTTCTTGTGTCTCCCTATCTCTCCTTTCTCTCTATACTCTTCTCTAAAACTCTCAGCCTGCCTTCTTTTTCCACTGCCCAGTCACAGGCTCCAGCCTTATCCTGTGCCTGCCCTCACCTGCATATAGACAGCAATCCACAAGTAATGAGGGAGATATTTGTAAGGGTAGGACTGGGAGGAGAGTATAGGAGGGTTCAATTGGAGTGTAAAGAAAGAAAAAAGAAAGAAAGAAAGAAAGAAAGAAAGAAAGAAAGAAAGAAAGAAAGAAAGAAAGAAAGAAAAAGAAAGGAAGGAAGAGAGAAAGAAGGGAAGAAAGGGAGAAAGGAGAGAGGAAGGAAGGAAGAGAGAGAAGGAAGAGAAAGAAAGAAAAGAAGGAAAGGAGGGAAGGAAGAAAAAACCTTCTCAAGCAAATACTGAACAAGGTACAATCCCTATGGTAGAGACATGGAGCATGAAGCAGATTGAGAATCTGTTCTTGAGAGAAACCTAAGCTAGAAATATGAATCAGGACATCATTGGCACACTTATGAATTCCTAAATTGAAGCAATAAGAGTTAACCTAGCTGAGGGAATGGTGGCTCAGTAGGTAAAGTACTTGTTTTACAATCATGAGAATAGAATTATGAACATGAGATAGGAGTATGCCCCACATAAAGTCAGGCAGAGTAGTATATGACTATAATCCCAGCACCTCTATAACAAGATGGGAGGCAGAGACCAGAGAATCCCTGGAAGTTTTCCTGCCATGTGGCCTGATGTTTGCAGCTGTGAACAAGCAAGAACCAACACCCAAAGTTGTCCTCTGATTACTACACATATGCTATGACATGTGTTGGCATGGGCACTTACACACACACACACACACACAGAGAGAGAGAGAGAGAGAGAGAGAGAGAGAGAGAGAGAGCAGACTTTTTATAGAGTTAACCTAGGAAGAACATACAGACACTAAAGAAAACTTCAGTTATGTAGTTACTCATTTATTCAAAACCTAAATAATATCTCAGACATAGACTCCTACATGAACTCTGCATGCTCCTTTCTCCTCCCTGGGTGCTTGGATGTGTTGCAATTTTCTCATTCAGTTTCTAAGGACACGCCTCCATATCCTATAACCTGCTTTGCAGCTCAGGGCTATAGACAATGCAATCGAATAATACATAGAGCGCTTCTCCAGCAGGAACCCCCAAGTCACTAATTTCAAACACCAAATAAATACTGTTTATTAAGGGAAATAAATGCCTTGAATTCTCCATACATCAAGCTCAATCATAGCAGCAGGGAAAAACCAAAAAGAGAGCAGGTATTTTCTTTTATGATTAAGTTCATTAAAATCCCCAGTAGGTTGTCAAATGTTCCCCTAATGTATGTTCTATTACAGAAGTGTGTGAAGGGAAGTGTGCAGGAGCCTCCACTGCTTGTACTCATTCAAGGATCAAAACTTAATGCAATGCTCAGTCACTTTCCAGAGAGAAGAGGTGATAAGATGAGATTCCATGAACCATAATGTCTAGTCAAGTATTTTCAGCTTTCCTAATGCAATGACCCTTTTATACTGTTCTTCATGTCATGGTGACCTAACCATAAAATTAGTTGCATTACTACTTCATAGCTATAATTTTGCTACTGTTATGAATCATAATGCAAATATCTGATACTTCAAATGGTATTAGGTGACCCCTGTCAAAGGATAGTTGGACCCCACCTCCTAAAGGGGCTACAACCCACAGGTTGAGAACCACTAGTCTAGAACCGTTTTGCATTTTTCTCCCCCACTCAAGTAGGCGTAATATTATAATTTGTCTCTAAACTCCAAAGGGGGGGGGGAAACCATTGTTTATGTAGAGGGCACATTGCAGTGGCGCCATGTCACAGCCTATTTCCTGGGAGTTCTCTGGTGCATATCATGGAGTTCTTGTGATTTGCTCTTCTTGAGTTCTTCACTGTTACTCCAAAACTCCATCTCTATTAGTGAGCTTCTCTTGAATATACCACATTCTTATTGTAGAAAGACAAAAGCTTTTCATCCTTACTGACCAAATGTATTTTTGTCCAAATATTAAGTCTTCTATGATCTTTATCCATTGTTTAAAAAAATCCCAACAGAAAGATGCTATCTCCCTTCCTCGAAGTGGGAGATTTTCCACTTGCGTGTTATCTTAGAACCTAAATAACCTCATTAGGAGTTCAGATTTGTACCCAGCCTCAAGACAAATCAATCAAAAAGCCAAGATAATGGAGACAAGGAAAGTTGAAGAGACTGTCCCAATCCAGTATGAGGAGATACGGCAACTGAATGTATTATGGTGTCTTTGATGATAACTTGGAATAGAAAAGATCACCAAGTTAGGCTGAAAAAAAATCCATAGAGACTATCAACTTTAATCACCAGTAAGAAGTCATAGCTGTCCGTTAAATGTGGAAGATAGTAATAGAAACTGGGTATAGAACGTAAGGGAACATTTTATAATGTTATTTTACTTTTCCTGTAAAATTATAACTATTTTTAAGATAGTGTCTATTAAAATGCTCTTTAATACTCCTTCAATGGAAATCTTAAAAATTGATATTAGAGTCTCATCCTGAGACCAGCAGGAATAGAACTAACTCCCTTCCTCTTTCTGTGCCTGTCTCAGAGCATGTAACCTGGTAACCTCCAACTAGATGGCTAAAAGGTCATATATCCCAGCACCTGGAAATATCCCCACGTAAATAGAACACCATCAGCACCCTAAGCCTTCAGCCAATGACATTTGCCCACCCTGGATATTCTCACTCCATTCCCCTTGGTTCACCCCAAATAAACATCTATGCACAATGTCTCAGAGAGCAGTTTCATTAGGGATTGTTAGAGAAGCACCCCCCCTCACTTCCCCTTCCTGTTCTAGACTCTGATTCATCCTTGCAAACTGTTGTGTAGCAGTGTCTGACACTCCAGAGGGAAAAGCAGAATCGGACCCCATCTGTTCCGGGCTTCACCTAGTCCTCTCCAAGCCTGTAAAATGGCAGAGTCTGGATTCTCAGAGAGGAGAGGAGAAACCTGAAACCACACTATACAATTTATCCATTTAGCACATACAATGCAGTTTTAGTGTGTGAGTACAGCTGTACAGCCATATGATCAAATTATGGAACATTCTCATTTCTCCTTTGTGATTCTTATTGTGATTCAATCTTTACTTCTCACTTATTTCAATCACTTAACATAGCTTTAGGAAGATATTATAAATCATGATGATACCATGAGGAATATGAAATGTTCTTGCTCTCCAAGAGGTTCTCAGAGGCAGGCATACATGTTCATACCTGTAATCTCACCACTGCAGAGGCTGGCACAGGATTAGTTCAAATTTGAGACCACTTGAGGCTACACAGTGAGGATCAGAGCATCCTGGGTCACATGTAAAGCTTCTACCTCAGTGAACAAACAAGAAAAGCAAACAAACAACATCATTTGAGAAAAGAAGATGAACAAACAATTCATGATAAGTTCTATAGTGAGAAAAAGTGCGAGGCACTGTGCAGGGCTCGAGTGAGGTCCCCAACTCACTGGCCTAATAAAATGAGACCTCCGCTGAGAGATGAGTGTCTGATGTTGGAGGGAATGGAAGCATTGGATGAGGCATTCAAAGAATAGAATTATAAGGACCATTTTACCAGTGCTCTGTGCTTCAACCTGAAGTGATACAGGAACAACTTAGCAGATCTAGGATTTCTTTGTATGTCACACTTGATGTTATTTTTACATAAATGCCCATAGCACCTTTATTTATAATATTAAAACCTCAAAAAATCTGAAATACCCGTCTTTGGGAGGAATAAACGAATGTCAGCCCATACAGCAGATGAATAGTCAAGCTACATTAAAGATGAACTATTGGTAGCTACAACATAGCACCTACAATTCCAGCTCTGTAAACTTATTGAAAATACAAATTAATCAACAGGGACAGGAAGCAGACAAATGTTTGTGTTTGGATAGTGTAGCTGTTGTTGGGGGATTAGAAAGAGACAGGAGGAAACTTCACTGTATGATAGAAATGTTCATTATCTTGACCATGGTCCATGTGAGAGAACAAATGTGTTAAAATGTATCCTATTTTATTTTTTTAATATGTACAGTTCATTGTATATGAGTTATAACCTCATAAATATAGGTTTTAGAATGGTAACCCTACTTTAGTGATAAATTGTATCATCTTTCTAAGTATCTAAGGCCTGCCATTTAGTGAATGCTGAAAAGTTCACCAATAATGGACCACAGATTGAAGTGCAAGGAAAGCTCTTTGTAGGGCAGACTCATCTCTCTAGTGTCATAGCTCTGCCTCCTTGCTCACATTGACTGTGTCAGCCTACTGTGCTTCCCCTGAGATAACTTTGATAGCCAGTGTCTTTTACAGGTTTTACAGGTTACAGGAGCTTTTTCAGCTCAGTTAGTGCTGGGTACTTGCTGCAGTGACAGTAATTAGATATTACTATTAGTGTAACCCTGCCTGCCACAGTCACAAAGGCCCAGGAAGGAACTAGATCTGATCTGCAAAAAGGCTCAGGCAGTATATGTAGGAGTGGGGGAGCTGAAGAAGTACAAATTAGTAGTTTGTGTTTTAAGGGAAAAATAAAAGATTAAATCCTACCCCTGGCATTTCCTAGCTTGTCTCCAATGTAACCCTTACCTAATTCAGAATTAATGCTGTCCTATTCTGTATCCCCTTAGCCTTTTGTGTTCACAGTGTTTGTCTTCTTGTAGACTGCAGCATCTTAAAGACAGCAGTAATTTAAACTAAGACAGAGGAAGACAAAAGTCAGGTTGAAAAGTCAGACAAAGGTAAAGTCAGGTTTTTAAAACTACAATTATATAATTTAAATTTGTCTGCAGTCATAAAAATGCTTAAATTATGAAAACTGCCTTGTTTTCTGCCTTTATCTAAAATGCAATATAATTTTATTGTCTTATTACAAAATAATGCTTACTTTCCCCCAACATTCACTTAAATATTACTGAGATATCTAACATCAGAAAATCATAAGTCCCTTTCTCATCCCCCCACCCCTCAGAGAATGAGGATAAATTGTTATTCGTGTTCTGTTGTCTCAACCCTTTCCAAGATCACATTCAGAAGAAAGTGGGAACAGTTGCAACAAATGAAGGGTTCCAATGTGTGGTGAATGAGAAAGAGAACCAGGCTTCTTATGACAATAACTGAAGTAAATGTCACATTGACATCACTTCGAGTAACAGGTAATACTCTCTGTGAGTTAATGACAGAGGAATCAGGAAGCTTTGCCCAATCACTGCCATCCTTTAAGAGCACACTGTTATCAGCTCAATACAAAGTTTTCACTTTCTAAACTTTACCACTTTGTAAGCCTGCAGTCTAAATTCTCAATACTTTTGCATAGAATTGACAAATTTATTGGTGAATAGTTACATTTAGATGTTGACTCCTTTCTTGTGAGTGACAATTACACATCCATTTATTTTATTGATTTGTTCATCTCAATGTTCTCCAAAATCACTAGAACCATAAAAATTTAAAACATAGAAGAAATCATGCGCATTGTTCAGTCCAAATTTAATTTTACAGATATGGAGAGCATGTCCTAAAGGGGGAATTATTGAACCACACTCACACAGCAACTTATGTCAATATTTAATGCAGAAACAGATTTTCTATTCTCAAAAAGCTGCCTCTCTTCCAGAATAGTTTACCAAACACAGAACATGGGTTAATATTTTCTTCCTATCTAACCATGTTTAATGACGAAGTTGATTTAGATATAGTTAGACACCTACTCTTCATTCCATGGCAATTCTAATTGCTATTTCTTCATAATAAACTATCCCATCATCAAAGCACAAAAGATATGACATGTTCTTGCTTGTGATTGTATAAATCCTTTTCTTGCTTATACTTTGGTTGTATAGTTACTTGTGTAAGTACTACAACAAAATGCCTCATAAAAGCAACTTGAAAGATGGACTATATTTTTGTTTACGGTTGCTGGATATGTAGTAGAAAGGCAGAGCAGCAGGAACTTGAGGCATCTGGTCATGTTGCACCACAGAGATGGATGCTGGTACTCAGCCTGCACTCTCCTTTTTTTATTAAGGATAGAACTCAAGTTCACAGAATGATGCTGACCACAGGACAGTTGAGTGTTCTCAATTTACTCCATCTTATCGAGATAAGATTGTATACTTTCCCCAACAGCCTGAACTTACCCAGATAATTACTCTCTCCCATGTCTAGAAGCTTGTCTTCTAGTTAATTTCAGAACCTATAAAGTTGATAGTAATTACTGACCATCACAATTCCAACTCTTAACTTTAACATACCACCTTTAAGCAATAACCTTCCTTTCTACCTCTTCAAAGGTTCATGGCTTTATTGGCTGTTTTTGTGTGACAACTTGACACAGTCTGGAGTTATCACTGAGAAGGGAGCTTCAGTTGGGGAAGTGCCTCCATGAGATCCAGCTGTGGAGCATTTTCTCAATTAGTGATCAAGGGTGTAGGGCCCCTTGTGCCATCCCTGGGCTGGAAGTCTTGGGTTCTATAAGAGAGCAGGCTGAGAAAGGCAGGGGAAGCAAGCCAGTAAGGAACATCTCTCCATGGCCTCTGCATCAGCTCCTGCTTCCTGACCTGCTTGAGTTCCAGTCCTGACTTTCCCTGGTGATCAACAGCAATGTGAAAATAAGCTAAATAAGCCCCTTTCTCCTCAACTTGCTTCTTGGTCATGATGTTTGTGAAGGAATAGAAACCCTGACTAAGACAGTGGCCATTCCATTACCCCAAAATACATTCCAATTTCAAAAGTCCCAATGGATTTTTAACAATTCTAAGACTATTTAAAAGGTCAAGACTGATCTGAGACGTAAGGAAATCTCTTTGCTGCAAATTCCTATAAAATAAAAGACAACTTTCACATTTTAATATATAATGACAGAAAATAAATACTCTCATTGCAAAGAGAGGAATTAATTTTATAGCAAGGAAATCCAGCAGGGCAAACATCAAATTCAACAGCTTTCCTGTCTAGCATCTGGGACTTGTGATGAAATTATATGGACTCCAAAGTGCTCATATACTCTTGCCTATCCAGTTCTGCTGCCTTCAGCACCCCTAACCTCTCTTTTTACTTGTTTCATCACATGCTAGGAGCTTTCCTCAGAGGATTTTCCATGATTCTGGTATATCTAATATTCTGGGGTTTCTACTGCAAAATTTGGTATAACCCACCCAGCTTTATGCAGTGGCCTCTCAACACCTTCTTCTAGGATCCAAACCCTGCCACACAGTTTCTTGCCTCAACAGTTCTAAAAAACTGATACAGTACTCTGTGGCTCCTTCAAGCTTTCTCTTTCATGTCTTTAAAACAAGTATCATATGTATATTGCCATAAAGCTCTTCTGTTGGCTTTTTTTTTTTTGGATTATACATCTAGCTACATCTCTATGTGCTGACCCTGGGGAAATAGTTAGTTGTTCTGGAGGATCAGGGAATCCCTTCAGTGGCATTCTGAGTTTAGCTCTTTCCTTTTGAATGCGCTTGTATTTTTAGAAGATGGAGCCTTTGAAGGCTTGGACCTTACAAACAAGATACTTTACTTCCTGCCTCAGTGAAGGGAACCAGGGTTCTCTTCAATTGCCTGCTCTTTTTATTATTTGTTGATATTTTGCATCTACCAGTACCCTCCTTGTCCAAAATTTTAAAACTGTTCACATAACTTTCCCCAGTAAAATCCACTCTTTTTTCCCTTATTCACTATTTTCTTACTTTCACTGTGGACCTGGATGAGAGCCGTGAACAGTAACCATGGTATACATGAATCCCATTTGGTTTTGAAATGTTCTCTGTCAAATTAGTCTACTGTCTCTGTATTCAGCTTCATACAAGTTCTAAGGGCATGGCAGAATGTAGTCAAATTTCTTACCAAAATATACCATGAAGAATGCCTGGCTCAGTTCCAAATAGAGTCACTGTTTCCCTCTGGCACCTCATGTGCCAGACCTCTACTGGCCACGTATTTTTCAGCATTCTTGTTTCACAAACACTCAGAAAAATGTTCTTAGCATGCCAGGGCTTTCCAAACTCAAAGCTTCAAGTTCTTCTGCATTCATTCCCACAAAGAAGTTACAAAGACCTAAGAGGAGTCAATGATGAGGTCTACACATATGTACACATAGGAAAACACAATTGGTAACAATCAACTTAAGGTTTACCTTCTTTCCAAGGCAATGAGATTGACATTGCAGAAGACATTCTGAGCATCAGATACCCCACAAAGTATTCAAAATTAGATGCTTGCACTGTAAATTGACTACTTAATATTTGAGTTAATAAAAGATCAAAAATCTTTCATTATTTCCCCAGTGAGCCCTTCGGATTAAATATTATCAAAGATCATGGTGATCTAGGCTCTGTCTTTTTTTTTTTTTTAAGCCTTCTCATACCTTTATT
>NW_022196913.1:90735438-90747677 GCF_008632895.1 Mastomys coucha
GAAATCCGCCTGCCTCTGCCTCCCAAGTGCTGGGATTAAAGGCGTGCGCCACCACTGCCCGGCTGGCTCTGTCTTTTTAAACTTGGTTTATATGATATTGCATAGAGCCTGATATAGAGATTAGTGCTTAATGAACTTCAGATGATAGATAGCAGTTTAATTGGAAGAGAGGAGCCTATAAATGTTATGACATAAAAATAGCATGGAGATCATGGTATAGGAACTTCTGTGGTCTCATCTCCTCCATAATGTGTGAGTATGGATGTGTTGTTTTACATAACACATGGAATTATAAGTTGATGATCTTGAGAAAGGGATATTATACTGGTCCAGTATAATCATAAGAGCCCTTGTAAATAGGAAAGCAGAAGCATGCAACTCAGGAGTGAGGTAATGATGGAAAAGAGCTGTCAGAGTCAGGGGAAGAAGGGTCCACTAGGCAAGTACCAGCCAGCTCTAGAATCTGGAAATAATATGGAGACACATTTTTGTCTCAACCTTCCAGATAGAATGCAGCCTTGTTGGCCTACTACAGACCTCCAAGTTTACAAACCATAAGCCAATAAAGTCCTGTTAACTCATTAAAAGTTCTCTGTTTGAACAGACTAAAGTGCTACAAGCTTCTCCGTCTTAGCATCCCACTGCCATGGTGGGACATTCAGCATCTGAACTTGGGCATGGAGATAGCAAATCCAGGAGAACTATAATAAACCACCCTGTTCCAGCTGAAGCTGGTGGCTCATGGCTCTTCTCTCCCCCTCTGCATTTCTTCTTGAGCTATAAGCAATTGCACACAATGTCTCCGATTGCCAAATCGTTTGAACATTAGCATTGTATTTGAGTCTGCAGTGTTTTGAGGTACTTTCTTAAAAAAAATAAAAGTTATTTCCCATGTACTTTTATGTGGTGCCTGGAGTTTCGGTGACTCAATCTTGGGGTACTCCCTTGCAAGAATTACAATATCAACTGCCAAAGACTTAATAACAGGCTTTTTTTTCCTGTTCATTTCAACTTATTGGATGCACTTGTTCCAAGGGCTTTAAAAAACAGAAATAAAAATCTGCTTTCCTTCAAATTTACTTTTGTTTTGTCTTTTAAGTGAGAAATAAAATACAATAAAAATCTCACATCACTAACCGAATGTGCAGATAAACTGAAAAATTACATGTAAAAACTTTCAAAACCTAAGATCTCTATGAAACCTGCCAGTCGATCATTTGTGAGTATGGATCTATTGTTTTACATAACAAATGGAATTGGGAATAAAGTAAGGACCTTGAGAAAGGGCCATTATCTTGGTCCAGTGAATTCACAAGTGCCCTTATAGACAGGGAAGCAGAGGAGTCCAATCAGAGGAGATGTAATGATGGAAAAGAGATATAAGAGTCATGGGAAATAGAAATCACCGGGCAAGTACCAGCTCTAGAGTCTGGAAATGATATGGAAATACATTATTCCCTAGCACATCCAGATAGCCAGAGGAAGCAAAGCTGATTAATATTTTCTTTCCAAAATCATTAAAGTTGAATTCGTGTATTTTAATTGTCATATTTGATTATTTTTAAAGGTTGTATTGGTTCAAACATAGACCCCAAGTTTCTTGAATCGTGTGCTTATATATCATGTTTTTTTCTTCTTTACAAGTTCAGTTATTGGTTAACACATGTAGGTTTTATCAAAGTCACAAGCAAGCTACTTTCCAAGGTGTGTCCCTGAGCAGTCTGGAATGATCAGCAAGAAATGTCAAAGACGTGACCAAATGCATTCTCTACAACCAGGTACCTAATACTTGGCCATATAGTTTCAGAACCAGGATTTTATCTGTCCCTTATGCACCCAAACTTTTTATCTGCTGAGTTTCTTCCCAGTCTTTGTGAACATAGAAGCTAAATTACGAGGCTTTCTTGACTGAATATTCCCAACACGTGGATATGATAAATGTTCCATGTGATTGTTAGAAAAATTATCTGAGTTTGATCACTGCGTTTTTACTCATATCAAAATAATCCACTGTGCTCCATAAACAAATTATTGTGCAATGATAGGAAGAGGCCTTCATGAACATGGATTCTCAATAATTCCAAAGCCATAATAAAAGCTTATCAGCTAGGTTTATCCTTCAACAGTATTCACCTGCCTGAAAAACTGAATGCCAGAGTCTCCAAGACTCTGCAACGGGTTTTCTCCATCTTAGATGGCTTGTCTGATCGACATAGTTTTTAACGGTACATTTCCACTCCTCTATGCTTCCTTTCTCTAAATATGTCAATAGTATTGATTAAGCGATAGTGTAGTGAAAGATTAAGGAATAGATGCTATGTGCCTCTACTCTCCTTTCCTAAGCAATTGCTCATTTGAAAAACAATGTTTCTGTCTTACTAACACTGCTCAGCAGGGCACTCTGTGCAGCCAGTTGCAATCAATTTGAGTTGATACACGAGATGAAGTCTAGCACACTTCCCACCTTCAGCAGCAGCTTTTTCTAAGGACCTAGGAGACTCCCTGTCTCTTTTCAGCGGGTGCTCATTTCATGCGGACACAAACATAGCAGAATTCTGTCTCTGTAATGATGACCAAGGCAATGTACTTATGTCCTGTGGCTCTGTTACCCTGTATGTCACAAGCATAGACATACATTTCTTTCTACAGAAGCACAATCACAAAGAAGGGAAATATTGGAGAGTTAGTGCAAGGTTCATTAGTTATTAAAGCAATGCATTGCACTTGTATATCCTTGCATGAGATCTGTTGTCCTTCATGGGTCCTAAGAGTGATGAGAAGGAAGATACCTGTGTTGGTTAACCCTGCTTGCAGCCTAGTAAAGTTCAATCAGTATCGAGTTAGGACATGCACTGCTAGCTGGAGCCTGGACCTGCAGAAGGCCACAGTTCTTCATGTGTATACAGTATATCAGTCTGTGGACCACACATTCCATTCTCATCTTTCAGAACCGAGATGTTTAACTATCTTCTGTTATATTTCCTAGTTCTTTTTTAATGTTGATTTGTGTGTTTTTAGAATGTCACCAGAAAGTTCAGATAATTCAAATGTTTATCTCTTTTCCTTCCTTCCTTCCTTCCTTCCTTCCTCTCTCTCTCTCTCTCTCTCTCTCTCCTTCCTTTCTTCATTTCAATTCTTATGGTAGTATTAATCATAGGGAACTTCCAAATTGTGTGTCAAAAGTACTTCTAAGAATTGTATACATATTTCACTCAAAACATATTTTTATATTGCTTTCTGTGGAGCCATCAATTCAGTGTTGCTGATTCATCCTGAGCAACTTCTACTCCAGTTTTACTGAGATGTCTATTGAAAGGCTTTGAAATACAGTATGTGCAGCCAAACCCAAAATGTGTAATAAAACAAATGCGAAGAAGGAATTTATTAAGAAGAAAAAAGTTGATCTCTTAGCTCCATGAAGAATAGGACACTAGCGCTTTCATTCATCCTGCTACTGTATATCATCCAGGTGTTGTTTTATGTAAAGCGTATCATGCATGAAGCCACTCAAGTGGGCAAGCTGATGAATGATGCAAATTTACAGTTTTGTGCTATTTGAACATTATACACTGAGATTCAACATTAACTGCCCGCCTGCTACTCTATTCACTGGCTACTCTTTGCACTTGCCTCAGACAAAGGTCAGGAAGTCATTTGTGAGTCAGCAGTTTTTGCACTCTACGTATACAAAAAACTTCTCCAAATACCCACCTGATTCTCCTCATAGGTTACTGTGAGGAGACTGTGTCCCTTTGTATGACCTAACTTGTGCTTTTTGTAATTGTACAAACTTTGTAATTTTGTAATACTACCCTCTCTCTTACTGCCATCGGAATGATCTGTCTATAAAAGTGGGATAGGGAGCAGGGCTCTGCCATGATCTTTGTATAAGGCTGGATAGGAGCAGGGCTCTGCCATCGTCTGTCTATAAGGCTGGATAGGAGCAGGGCTCTGCCATGATTTGTCTATAAGGCTGGATAGGACCAGAGCTCTGCCATGGTCTGTCTATAAGGATGGATAGGAGCAGGGCTCTGCCATGATTTGTCTATAAGGCTGGATAGGACCAGAGCTCTACCATGGTCTGTCTATAAGGATGGATAAGACCAGGGTTCTGCCTTTTACTTGATCTTTCGCAGCTCTTCACTGATAAAGGAAATTCAGGCAGAAATGTTTTTGTTGAAGCACAGGGGAGACTGTCTCAATCTGGTCCTGGCTTGCTGATCCACTACCCACATGTCTGGCTTCACATTAGCCAGACAACTTCTTCCTTCACAGCATCCTCTCCTACCTCAGTTGCAGATTCTTCTAATCTCTTGGTTAGACACTAGCTCAGAATTTTATTATCCTGACTCCTTGCCTGTCCCATTCCTTGTCCATACTCTCTCTGTATTCTTTATCTCCTACAACAGAGATGCTAACATGCCTGCATCTGCCCTTCTTGTATTAACTATCACACATCTATAGTGCCTTTTAAAATTTCTGGTACTTAAGCAGACTTCTTGAAGGGTCTGTATATGTCTCACCTACAGTTGTTATTCCTGGCTCCTAATTCACGGTAGGAACTACATACACATTTAATGAAAGAGAAAATGAATGTGCAGAGACAAGCATGGTAGAAAACCAGGTGTGTTTATCAGAGGCAGGCTTATTGACCCACCACACTAATCCTGGGAGAAACTAGCATTCCCAGTCAGGGGCATATTTAGGACTCTTTTCTGACAGTTTCCAGGATTACTGGGCTGGGTACGTTAAAAGATATTCAGACCACCTTGAACTAAAGAGGCTCTGTCATCTTGCAGATCCACTTACAGGGTCCAGCAGGACAGTTTTTGAAGCCACCCACCCTGACAGAGGTGGCCATGGGAGAACCGCATCCAGGATTGCAATTAGAGCTAGAGGAGAAGAGGAGGAGACAGGGGTCAGTGAACCAATCAATAATCAGCAACTCCTCCCCCACATCTGCCAGGACTCCAGAGGGAGGCTGAAGCTATCTGCTTGAGGATCTCTATCATCTTAGATGGTGCACTCCTGCCATCTAGTGTCTCCATCACACTTTGCAGGCATGCCTTTAACAGACATGGTTTCAAGGCTGAAAACCCAGAGCTAGATTTAATGCAGTGCTCAAAACTGGAGAAAACTCACCAAGAAGACCCACAGTAGTTTTGGATTCTCTTTGCCATTGACATTTAAGAAAGTCTTTATGGGTTCTGACTAGAAAATGAATCTTTTATCATGGTATCAGTCAACGCTAATATCAGATATGAACACTAGCATTTATTTCATGAGGAAAGAGGATTTTTAGCTTAGGGTTAAATCTCTCTCTCTCTCTCTCTCTCTCTCTCTCTCTCTCTCTCTCTCTGTGTGTGTGTGTGTGTGTGTGTGTGTGTGTGTGTGTGTGTGTCTATCACCTCTTTTCCCAAAAGGTTTGAAATGTGTTACAAACACTGCCTAGAGATTTTCTTTTTCCACAGCAGCAAACTGGATAATTGCAAAACAGAAAGGAAGAGCTGAGTATGGTGTAGCTGAGACATGCCAAGATAGTCAGAAATGACAGTGTGGAGACTTAGCAAGGGAAACATTTCAAGGACCAAGGCTGACAGGAGATGAAACTGCCTCAGGCTTCCCAATCCCTCAGGGAAACTGGCAATCTTATTGCTTTCTTCTTTTTCTTTTCTTCTTTTTTCATGGCGCCCCAAAGGTAATTCATTAAAATATTAATAGCTTCTGTTTGCTCTGGGGCAGTGAACTGGGACAGATCCAGCTGTACAGGAAACTAACGATATGGGGAAGATACAGATCTTGACCACGCACACTCTCTGCCTGAGAAAATCCATCCTGTAGCTATTTGGAGAGAGCCAGAAATCAGCTAGCCTAACCTTCAGCAGCAATATTTGCAGATAAATGGCCTCAGGTACAAAGTATATCACACATATATGCATTAAGCATCAATACAGATTTGGTTGTCATGATATAAAGTTAATATAGTATGTTTCATACATATTATTGCTAATGTGTATAAACATATTAAACTTGCAGTAACCCTCAGCAAAATAACCAAACAATAAGGGCAAGAATTTTTAAAAGGTAGTAAGAAAGTCTTAGGGTTATGTATTTACAATGTCCTCTTTTGAAATGATCCAATTCTGTACATGGGGTAGCTTCCCATGACTGTAATGTGACTGACCCTCTGATGAAACTTGCCAAGCACAAGTGTTTTACAAACATCATTTAATCATCTCCTAAGACTCTGACTTTTTTTTCTACATTCTATGTTGAAGCAGGTTTGTTGTGTTTAGATAACTGTGTATTAAGTAAGGCTGTAGTTATTGCTTAAATCAATTGCTAAATCATACACATATAAACACACACCAATCACACACACAAACACACAGACACACATACATACACACTGTTTTCCAAGAAAACTCTTCTTATATTTAAAATATTTGTCTCATTGGATCAACGCAAAGTTATGACATTAAAACTATGTCAAGGTTAATACTTGCCTGAGAAATAAGATTTATATTAAGCACGTTAAATAAAATCTCAGATCTGATACTTACAGAGTGTGTGGTGGTTTGAATATGCTTGGCCCATGGGACACAGCACTATTAGGAGGTGTGGCCTTGTTAAAGTAGGTGAGGCCTGGTTGGAGAATGTGTGTCACTGAATAGGCAGGCTTTTGAGGTTTCTTCCTCTAGGCAGGCTCTGCCCAGTGTTGAGGAGAGCCTTCTCCTGGCTTCCTGTAGAAGACAATCTCCTTCTGCTGCCTTCGGATCAGGATATAGAACTCTTGGTTCCTCCAGCACCAAGTGCCTGCATTGCACGCTGCTGCTGCCATGCTTCCCACTATGATGATGATGGGCTAAATGATCCTCAGGAACTGTAAGCCAGCCCCAATTAAATGTTCACCTCTATAAGAGTTGCCTTGGTCATGGTGTGTTCTCACTGCAATAGAAGCCAAACTAAGACATGGTGTATTCATAAAATAACACAACAGGCCCCTAATGTAAATCTATCTACTTATCTATCATCTATCTATCTATCTATCCATCTATCTACCTACCTACCTACCTACCTACCTATCTATCTCTCCATTTCTCTAGATACCTATATCTATTGATCGATCTATTTACCTATAGTGATATAGATGATACAGATAGAGCTAGAGAGATAGAAAGAAGGGATCTGTGAGATGGCTCAGCAGTTAAAGACATTGTAGTGCAATCCTGGTAACCTGACTTTGTTTTTTTGTTTGTTTGTTTGTTTGTTTTGTATTGTTTTCCATAGTCCTGGCTGTCCTGGAACTCACTCTGTAGACCAGACTGGCCTCGAACTCAGAAATCCACCTGCCTCTGCCTCCCAAGTGCTGGGATTAAAGGCATGTGCCACCACTGCCCAGCTGTAACCTGACTTTGATCCTAAGCAAACCAGGGCACACCAGGGCACATGCATATCAGTACTTGCATATCATGCACACACATGTAAATAATAATAATAATAATTTAAAATGAATTAAAGCAAGAACATGTTTATTACTGGAAAAATTACCTGTTATCTTTCAGTTCCAAACATTATTAATAATATTCATGTTTTAAAAGCTAGGACTCAGACAAAACCCCTCTTGAAGAAAATTTCATGTTCTAAGATATGTTAGCTATTCATCTTAGGAGAAAAAAATCTTAAACAATTTTATTCCTAAAGAGTTCTACTGCTCAGCCTTAAGTAGAATGGTAGAAGGAACTTCCCATAAGACTATAACACTCAGTGGTGAAAGGTGCTTCTTCTCTTGCAGAAGTTCCTAGTTTGGTCCCCAGCAGGCACCTTTGACAGCTCCCATCTTCCTGTAACTTTAGCTCCAGAGACTCCAACACCCCTTCTGGCCTTTGTGGGTCCATGCACTCACAAACACATACCACTCCTGAACTCTGCCTCTGTCTGTCTCTCTGTCTTTCTCTCTACCCCTCCATCCCTCTTTCCATCCCTTCCTCTTTCCCTCCCTCATTGCCTCTCAGTTTTAAAATATAATAAATAAATCTTACTTTAAAAGAGAATATAAAGTTTTTAAGAAAAGAGTGCAAAAAGGGAACAGAAAGTACCCTAAAATCACAAGATAAAAGATGGCATGCCTCCTCTGAGTTTCTTTATTAACTGCAATAGCAAGTAATTAACATACAATTTAAAATACAGTTTCATTAAAAAAAATGGCTTTGACTAATCTGTGTCTGGCATGTCTAAAGATCTGTCTGATAATGGGGGTAATTTTTTCAGAACCAGAAATTCTCTTTTATTGAAACTCCATGATAACCACATCTCCTCTGAAGAATGCTTAGACTTTCTGGTCATGCATACGGCCTAATAATATTTGATCTGGTCAAGGTCCTTGATATTTGAATCCAGTTCTCCTTGCTGTTTGGGTTTGGGTCAATTACCAGTCTTCTATAAGCCACTTTTCCTTATTGTTCAAATGAAGATAAGAATGGTCACAAAAGAAAACGCAGGTTTTGTAAGACAAAAGTTATGAAAAAACAAAAAAATTTTTCTTATTGGAGGTCACAGCTTTCATTGACCTTGGAAGTCACAGAGAAAGGAGAGTCAGAATGAACCAGACCTTAGTGCCTGTTCCTAACTAGCTGATGGGGGAAGTGCTTGCTCAGGCAAGAAGGTCCCAGGAGACAAATCTGCACCAATGTATCTGTCAGGATCATGGTCAGCTGTGTCAAGGGCTGAGAAAGAACACAATTCAAGTTTCTTAGTGTCCTACAATGGAAAGGTAAAAAAATAATTTTAGGCAACGTACAGAAACAGAAATTGGTTACAGAGTCTGTTGTAGTGCACTGAGTACCTGTAAGCTGGAACTCTTAGATAAGAACACTCACCCTACAATGAGCACTGGTGTGACCTTGCCATTGTTGAACCTCTCTCATGTTGTGCTTCCTTGTCGATATGACGGAATAATTACTGGGCAGCTTTGACCCATCTGACCCATCGCTAGTCAGAACTTATTATATGACAGAGACCTTATACACTAATTAGCGGATTAACTGGCTGTATTACCTGCATAAGGAAGCTACTATTGCTAAAATTCCCACTTTGTAAATAAGGCAGGAGGAGTGTAAATTACTGAGGATTACTGGGGCTACTAAGACATTATAAGGCAGAAATGAGACACGAACACCAAGATTTTAATTACAGTGGTACTCCCCCAAGACTTTCTCCTGCGTTGTCATTCAAAACTGTCCAGTCTAGTCCAGGTTCACTGTCTTGTTGTCTTTATTTGACCTCGATTTCCTCTGTAGCTAAGTGAGGGAACTGATCTAGAATCAGGCTCAATGTGCCTTTTCTCAAACACCCAGTCTGATCAATTTTAACCGAAGTTTCCAAGAGCACTGTGCTCAGAACAATGCTAAAATTATGTCTTGGGTCTGCAGGAAATGCTGCTGTGACTAATACAGCATGGTAAGGTAAGGCATAAGGCCTTGCAACACATATGCCATCCCTAGGAAACATAAACACCCTTCGAGCTGCTGTGCTTGGCTATAGAGAGCCTCCATTTTTCTTTTAGCATCTAGTTTAGTCAGACTGAGGAATTAACAGAAGGATTTTGGAAATGCAAGTGAGTCAGAAGTTTCCATTTTTTTAGTTCTGTACATTCCATTCTCCCTTTCTTCTTGTACATCGCCCCCTCCCCCATCTCAGCCATGATGCATGGTGGGCAACCTGGCTCCTCTCAAGTACTTCAGATGGTGGGTCAAAATCATTTGCGTCTCACTCTGTTCCCATGTTTTTAAAATACCAAGGGGGAAATTGACCAATCTTGAGTCAGGTGGCTACTCTTTGAGATGAGGAGGATCCAGGAGAGGGAACACACCTAATTATAGGTATTCCTACTTGGAATTGTAAAGGTGTAAATGACAGGAGAAAGGAAGTTCCCAGAACGAAAGAATGACTCTTCCAAGCAGACAAGAAAAGGAGGTTAGGAACACAAAATGGTAAAGTCTTCATTGAAGATGCCACAGGAAGAAAGAATTTCTGCCTCAGCAAAGGCTTTTTTCCTTCTTTATAAAACAAACCAAGCATGACTTAGACTCCGTCGTCTGTAGAACCAGACCCATCTCACCCCTTATTAAGACCTGAAAGGGAAGCAATCTAGATGCTTTAATTACCATGACTGGGAAACTGAAGAAGAGCCTCCCTTTGAAACGAATTTTTGTATCCTTCCATTAATTGTATCAGGAAATTGAAGAGACGCTTGAGTTTTATATATTTGATTATCTCAATAAAAATGTATTTTTGCTTCATTAGCAGTAAAATATATAAGGATGATGATAGATCATTCTAAGTATTATTTCCTTATTCCTGGTCTTAATCTCTATATTTAATAAGGAAGGGCCAGGTTCAATAAAGGGTGCATCTGGCTTCAAATGATTAATCGATCTTTATAGAATGCACATGCTAGCAATTCTTCGGGAAATTAGACAAGACACCATGAATCACGATTCCCTGCACACGCTCCTCAGCCCTCCCTACCAGCTTTGCTTTCACTAATCAGCTTCAATTGACTATCTCGGGGCATTTTTACAAAGGTGCATCCTATGTCTCTCACATCCTGAATTAATGCCGTGAATAATTAGCTCCAGGGACTGAGGTCTCTTTCATCTGCATGCAAGCCAACTAAATGGTTTTCCTTCACTGCTTGAAATGTGAGTCCCTTCCTTTCATCCCCCACTCTCCTCCTGGCTGCTGTAATTGGGATGTCAAATTGTATCATTCTGTAGGGAGCTGAACTTTCTGAGATTGGTCCAGGACAGACTTTTCTTGAGTTGGGGGGCAATTTTTCTTTGTAATGTCAGTTCCAATTCCTCTGGGCAGGAGATGAATTAGTCTTGTGCATTAACAAGGGGGTGAGCTATAGCCAGCTGCAAATGCTGCAGTTCCTGAGGAAATCACTGAGAAAAAACGCATGAGTGTATGGTGCAGTGCTGGCTTGAATGACAGGGGACATCTTCTAAAAAGGAAATGGAAGCCAAAAGCTAAAATAAACCCCTATGGATTCTTGTTGTCAGGGAATTTAGTTCTTTAACACTGTATGTATCTCCTTTATTGCTCCATCTCCAGAGACTGTAGCAGAACTACCAAATACCTGGTGTGCTTGCTGTCACTGCTGTTTAATGCTACCTGGGTAAGCCAGGCTGCTGATCATTCATGGCACTTTCCAGCTGAGCCCACATGTGCACTGGGATTGCCAGAGAGAACCCTACAGTTGATCAGAGTTGGCACACAAGATGGAACCTATTTGTAATTGCTGGTGTAGGCCATTGTAAGTGTTTAATAATATTTGTTGAATGTAAAAATAAATGAGGACAAGATTGTTGGAATTAGGAGATGTTGTGCCTCTCTTCTCTCTTGAATTTAGAGTGCATTTTGTTTTGTTTTGTACAAAGGCTTCCAGCAAATTACAGCCAATATTTTTAAATTTAGACCCATCACCTTAATTTAACATAAATCAGAGATAAATATCTATTGGTAGAAATTCAAGATTATCCTAGCATTCAGAATAAATGTACATGACTAAACTTTGGTAAAGTGGATCTCAGAATTTCATCTCTTAGCATGAAAGTTGAGCACAGCGATTTGGTTTGAAGTCAATGGGCCAGAAGATAAAATTCACGTCCTGAGTGCTGAATTAAAGACTGGGAGATTGTCAGCTCTGTCACAGACCTACTTCTGAGGGCAAGCTACAGCTGTTCAGTTCAACAAGGTAGTCCTGGGAATGCTGGCAGCAATAGGCAATGCTGGCGTATTAAACCTTGGAACCATGTCCAGCAGCTGCTTTGTAATCATGATTATTGAGAGCAAAGCATATCATCAGTCTTGTGACATCTCTGTCACCATTTTAGACACCATCCACTTGGCTGCTCTTTTGGAGTGAATCTACCTACAAGCATCACTATGGCAAGCTGGAATAGAACAGAGCGGTAAACAAGTGGCCAGCTATACACAGTACAGAAAAGAAAAAACATAGCTTATCACTCAAAGTTGGTTCACTACTAGAAGAATGGGGGAAATACTGGAACACTGCAAGAGAACGTCTGTGAACATCAGCAAACGGTACCACACTGCAAGAATTAATTATTGTGAAAACTGAAAAATTCACCTTCCAAGGTTTGAAAGACATTCCTATTTCTCAATACAAAGCACTAATACCACATACACACACACACACACACACACACACA